>NC_081182.1:140837483-140982472 GCF_029867415.1 Vicia villosa
ACACACTGAAAATACCAAAGTGAAGCAATATAATAGATGAAAACGGTAAATTAATTCATGTAAATTAAGCCTAATACACGATATATTTTCGTGTTATGATTAAATATCGCATAAACATCCTTCTTAATCAACCCCATAATTTTTTATAAAAAGAAAAGTTAAAACCATCAAATCCCAAACTCTTGGCCCTATCCACCCTAACAACCTCATCAACCTCTGAGGATGAAAACCTAACCAAAATAAACTCAGCCTTAGCCGATGACAATTTAGAGAATAAAACTCCATCTAGGTTGGGCTTACCCCCCTTGGAATCAAAGTAAAGCTCTCCATGAAGTGAAAGCATTTGCCTCGTCCTTACATGTATATTCTTTGATGGACTCTTTCACTTATTTTTGAAGTGTAGGCCTTCTTAGAGTGATTTAACTTTGTCCATGCATGTAGGACTACCACTCACATTTGAAATAACCAATCTCTATGCAAAATCTTTAAACTTCTCTTATATATCCATTTAACTTATTTATATTCAATGTGAGATTATTCATACACTTAAATCCATTCTTTCTATTGCGTTGCCTTGTACTCACTTTATCGTTAGTAACTTATCCATAAAAAAAAGTCACAAATATTGTAGTACCCTATATGCAATATCATCCCACAAATCATGAAGATAATTTTCTGTCACTTCTTGAAGACTCTCATTTTCACACATCCACTTCCATTACAACTCCTACACTCTTGTTCAAATCTTTAACTAGGGTTACTTCATATATTAACCATCCATCAAAATCAAATTGCAAAAAAAGTAACTGAAAATATCAGAGTCCTTTTCCATTTGATTACAAAACTAGCTAAATCTAACTAGTAGAATTGAAGATTATGATCAGGACTTCACATGGCAACCCTACAAAAAACTCTGCCATAATCAAAATTGTAATAATGCAAGAGAGATAATTTGATTCTTTACTTCACAAACTTTCAACTCTCAAAGTTTCAAATTTTAGTTTAAGCAATTCTTCATATAAGCAAAATAAAAATGATGTAGGGTAGAGTTTCAGGGTTGAAACAAAACTATTAGCTGAATATATATTCTTTGAAGTAAAAAGCCAAATTTTCAAAATCCAAGAATATGCAAAATGACTTCTTTTTCTTTTTGGTTCCCTCCTGCCGTACTCTCTATGAAGCATAGAAATTTGTATAGCTTGAGAATTTTGCGTGCAAACTTTTATGTTGACGTCCCTCTCATTGAAATTTAAGTAAAAAACTCCGCATTCAAAGTTTTAAATATCAATCACAGTCGTATAAAAACTTTCGCGATTTCGGTCTGTATAAATATTGTGATACTGATTGCGGTCGTCACGGTATAAATTAATCACAATTTTTTTTAATTATAAAAACGGTAAATAATGGTATCAATATCGAAACCTTGTGATATTTGTTTTGTCGTGACCGTTTTTGCGGTAGTAAATTTATTTTAAACCTTGTTCACATTATCAAAGTCACTTTCATAAAGACCCTTTTAAATATCATCTCTCTTTCCTTTTTTCCATACATAAAAAAAAATATAAAAAAGTTAAAATGAATGGTTAATGGAGATTGAAAGGTGAATATCAAGTCACCTTCTCTTTTTCTCTCTCTCTTTTTTTTCTTCTTTAAATCTCCTACACGAGAAGTTAAATTTTAAGTGTGTGAGTTGTGGAATTGTTGGAAGGTCTATTTTCAATTCATAAATACCTCTCTTCTAGGCCAACCCTTTTCCATATTTTGCAACCATTTTGCCATACTTGAAGCTTCACACCAAACCTCTACAAATAGCTACCTAGTGCAAATTCTTAAGGTATAACCAACCAACACTTGTTTCTTTCAAATCTAACCCTAAATTTTCCTTTTTGTTGTTCCTCTCTTTTCATGGTGAGTATAGTATAGCATGCCAAAAAAAATTCTAGATCACACTTCTTCTTTTCTCTATTCCTTCTTGATCTTCTTGAATTTGTTTTTTTTATTATAGATATTTGATGATTGAATTAATTGAGAAGATTAGGGATGAATTAATTAACTTCAATTTTGTAGCTATCAAACATGGAGATACCAAGTGAAGGTGGAGAAGGATCTTCCCAAAAGAAATTGGGAAGAGGAAAGATCGAAATCAAGAGGATCGAGAACACTACGAATAGACAAGTCACCTTCTGCAAACGCCGCAACGGATTGCTTAAGAAAGCTTATGAATTATCCGTTCTTTGTGATGCTGAAGTTGCTCTCGTTGTCTTCTCGACTCGCGGCCGCTTGTACGAGTATGCTAACAACAGGTTTGAGTCTAAACAATTTCAAATCTCCAAAACAAAGTTTTTCATTTCTTTTTCTCTTTAATTAGTTGTTTTTTTTTTTATAAATAAAAAATCAGTTTTGGTTTGTTTCTATTTGATTTTTTGTATACTTCATGATGCTTAGTCCTTTTATTCTTTCTTGAAAATATTATTTTGTTGGAACTTTGAAAAGTTTGCAGATCTGAGGTAAGAGATGGAAGAATATGTAGAAAATATAGAAGAACAAGAGCAACAGCTTTAATTAGGGTTAGAAAGATTTCTAGGTCAGAGAAATCTTAGCTTGTTGGTGTAAATTTTCCCATGCTATGAACCTTTTTCCAATCCTTTTTCTTTCTCTCTCTCTTTCCCTTCACATGTCATCAACCATGAAACTTACAAAAATCTGCCAGATAAAGCTGTCATGCACTCATTGACTCTCTTCACATCCATCATTACTTTGATTCATCCAATTACAACTTAGGGTTTGAAATTTTTCACTTCTCACCTCCTAATCCCTTTCATATTCTAGAGTCCAAAGTTATTTATAAACAAAATAATAAGTTTTTGTAAAATAATATATTGATTTTTCATTCTAGATAATGATAATATAAAAGAAAAATTTTCACTTCTCACCTCCTAATCCCTTTCATATTTTAGAGTCAAAAATTATTTTATAAACTAATTAGTAAGTTTTTTTAAAAATAAAATATCGACTTTTCTATCTAGATGATGATAATATAAAACAATTTTATAAACGAAAGATAGTTCGGCGGTTGATTTAAGAGATATTAAAAGAGTTTTTAACAGAGTCGTCCTAAGTTCGAGATCAGAAACTAACATAACCATTAATTATAAATATTTTTCAGATATAAAAATGTTAAAATGAAAACTATATATTAGGGTTTCAAGGGTTTATAGATTTCTAAGATTTAAAATTAAAACAATGTTTTATAAAAATTTGTGACTAATTATATGAAGCTATATTTTGATTCATAAAAGTCTAAATTATGTTCCCCACCCTCATAAATTTTGTACTTGACAATATGGTCAAGGAAGCATGTTGCAGTTAGGGTTTCCTCACCCGCATGGGTATTATAAATGTCCATGACTCATTGTTTTCCACAACAAATTTTTGGTAGAAAGGGTTTTGAAAATATTGTGCAATTAATTTGCTACTTTTCTTATTTTAATAAATGTCTTGAATTGATTCACTTAATGTATAAGTTAGTGAATGTATAAGTTTAACAGTTTGGTATTCCTAAAGTTTAATTGATAAGTACATATTATTGATACTTGTCCTTTGATGGTTTTTCATCTTTGTATAATATATTAATTTGCTATTAAAGAAGTACATATTATTGAATTATTTAATGTCATTTTATTTTTAATATATTACTACTTTAAAATAAATTAACTTTTTAAACTAATTTTGTTGATAGTATATATACTCATCAAACTTTAGGGTATGAAAAATAAAATTTTTAAGCATGATTGAAAAAAAAAAAAAACTCAATTCATTCTTGTAGAAAATGTGTAATTAAAATAAATAAATATATACTATTATGTTTTTTACACAATATTATTGAATAAACTAAAATATTTTTTTTTTTATTAATTAAAAATCCATGTATGTATTTTTATAAAATAAAATTTTAAAATACAATAAATTGCTCACGTGAGATGTAATTTCATAGTATTTCACTAAGGACAACAAGACATAATGATATTTATTCTTCTGAGGGGTCATCCATTTTCATTCATCATTTTTTATAAAAATTTCTCAAGCTAATTTTCTATAAATTTAATAAAAAAAAATACTAGATATTATTCTTACTTGATCGTTCGATTTTTACCCTCTGAATCCAAAAGTAAGACCAAGCTATCAGATTCTAATAATAGCTAAAAGAAAAGCATTCATCTCTTTCTCATCTTTTTTCATTTCTTTCATGTTTATGGAAATAAAGCTTCAACACTTGACGTGAATTCTCTACCTACTCTCAATTATGTATTTTGGAAATTTTCATTAGTAAAGAAAGTTTTCATTTACATTATAAACGTCCTTATATGAATCAACTCTTTGGAAAAGTTCTACTTTTACATTCTTTAGATTTCAAAAGAATGAAACTTAGGTTGAGTTTGAACTAGTTTGTGTTGTGTAAGAAATTTTTTGGTGATTAAAATAGTGAAAAGAAATTAATAATGAAAAAGAGTACGATCCAATGAGAAATTGTGAAGTTCATGACATTCATTTCTTAGTTTAATTTTCAGTGTTGTATACTGACACACCATCTATAGTTCTTTGGAAGAAAAACTAAAATCATGTATGGAAATCTTTAAAGGGTTTTGTGGTAATCGATGTGTTATACTAATTAAGAAAAAAAGGGTTCTCATTGGTGTTGTTATCACACTATATTGAATAGGGAACTTGCATTTTTTTTCTTCAGAATATATATATATATATATATATATATATATATATATATATATATATATATATATATATATATATATATATATATATATATATATATAGTTGAGAGTTAATGGTATTAATTGTTGGATCTTGAGCTAGTTAAGCAGGGACAACTAGGAACTAACAATTTAGGGTTAATCATTTTTTAAGATAAATTCTAAGGATTTTTTTAATGGAAAATAATTAAATGATTATTTTTAATGGGAATATTTATATATATTCTAAGTTTTAATTTTTTTTAACTAAAATGTTCTAATTTTTAAAGAAAATTTTAATGAAAGGTTAATAAAATGTTAACTAATATTTTTTGGTTCTTAAATCATTTGTTTGTTATTTTTTTATTATTTCTTTTAAGAGATTATAGTTTATTGTGAGTAATATTCACTTCTACAATGTGTTGTATTATTTTGCAGTGTTAGAGCAACAATTGAAAGGTACAAAAAAGCATGTGCTGCTTCTACTAATGCAGAATCTGTATCTGAAGCTAATACCCAGGTAACTAAATTTACTTACATAATATTTCAATTATAAATTTTTAATTAGCACAAAATTATTAAAATATATAGTACTCAAATATATATATTTTTCCAATATTAGTTTTACCAGCAAGAATCATCAAAATTGAGAAGACAGATTCGAGATATTCAGAATCTAAATAGGTCAGTTTATTTATTTTTTATTTATGTATTTTTATTTTTAAAAAAATTCATTGAATTATTTATGAATGAGTAATTTTTTGTGAAGACACATCCTTGGTGAAGCTCTTGGATCATTGAGTCTGAAGGAACTAAAGAATCTTGAGGGTAGATTGGAGAAAGGTTTAAGCAGAGTTAGATCTAGAAAGGTAATTATAATTAATATATATTTACAATTCAAAATAAAAATAATAATATATTACATTCCATTTTCCTGCTTGGTATATGTTTATTGCTTTTGAACTAATGTACTAATATTTTTTTTCCAGCATGAGACGTTGTTTGCTGATGTGGAGTTCATGCAAAAGCGGGTAATAATACTCTCTCTATTTTTATGTTCTTTAACTATAAAATATTTATATATAAGGGAGTACAAAGGTGTACTTCAATCATAAGAAGCTGGTTGTTTTTAAAATAAGTATGTAGATGATAATAGTAACATTTCATACAAAAATTAGTAGTGAACACAAGAGTTGGATTGGTTTAAATTTGATTTTGAATAAAAAATATCAAAACCAGTAAAAATGTTAAGTCATTTTAATTAAATTGAATAATTGAATCTTATGATCAAATAATCAAATTATTTAAAAAACATACAAATGATACAACACCTAATGATCAACGGTGTGTGTTTTGTTTTTTGGAGAACGAGAATTTACCGCATCTTTTAGGGGGTTGCACTGTTGTCGCTAAAATATGGTGTAAAGTGTTTAAGTGGATTGGTCCGTTAGATGGTTTATCATTGGAGGAGTTTGTGGGATTTTTTGGGTTTTCTCATAAGGTGAAGATTAAAGCTAAGAGGACTACGGTAGCGGTCATTTGGCTTGCTACGATATGGTGCATTTGGATTAGGCGAAACGCGATATTTTTAGAAATGAGGCGTATAGCTTCACCAAGTATATGGCGGGATTTTCACATATGGAATATCCTTCCTCTCAATTGTTTTGAGAAGTAGGAGTTTTCCGCTTTGTTGTTGTCGGTTGGAGTATCCATCATACTCCTTATTAATATCAGTTGCTTATTTAAAAGAAAAAACAAAAATTACTTTTTTATGCAAAAAGAAGTTTATTAAAGAATGCTAGACAATAAATCCAAAGTCAAGACTCCAAAAATGCAATTGAAATTTTTTCTGTCTATATAACAATCCTTATTCGAATATAAGCCTATATGTCTAGTGAAAAGCTTGCACAAGGTGTTTTCTAAACTCTTGGCGTCTAGGTTAAGAAATATTTTGAGGCAGTTGGTATTGGACAATCAATCCGCCTTCATTTCCGGTAGAAACATTTTGGACGGCGTCCTCATGGTTAACGAGGTGTTGGATATGGCGCGTAAAGAAAAGAGAAGTTGTATGGTTTTGAAAGTTAATTTTAAAAAAGCCTACGATTCCGTTAGTTGGAACTTCTTGAGGTTCATACTAACGAAAATAGGGTTTGGAGAGAGGTGGTTAAGATGGATGGAAGGAAGTGTGTTCTCTAGTAGCATGTCTGTTACTGTTAATGGAAGTACTGCGAAGGATTCTATGGTCGAGCGGGGTCTTCGTCAAGGAGATCCTATTTCACCATTCTTGTTTTTTTTTTTTTTTGGTGATGGAGGTCCTAACAGCTCTTATGAGGAAAGCTAAGGAGATAGGAGAGTTTCGCGGGTTTAAGATAAACGAAGAGGAGGAAGTGAGCATGCATCAATTTGCGGATGATACTTTAATTGTGGTGGATTGGTGAAAGTGAAAATTTGTGGAGTATGAAAGCCACTCTTAAAGGCTTTGAAATGATGTCGGGCTTGAAGATAAATTTCCATAAGAGTAAGCTTTATGGCCTTAATGTGGGAATCGACTTTTAAATGTGGCCTCAGTCTTTCTATCTTGCAATGTTGATTCTTTACCCTTTAAGTTCTTTAGTGTCAAAGTTGGTGATAATCCAAGAAAAATTTCTATGTGGATAGATTTTCTTAACCTCTTGAGGAGTAGGTTGGCCGTTTGGAAAGGAAGACACCTATCTAGAGGGCCTTGTTACTTTGATCAATATGGTTTTAAACGCAATTTCAAATTACTCTTTATCTTTCTATAAAGTGCCTTCTCGCAAAATTCATTCAATTCAAAGCAACTTCCTTTGGGGTGGTTGTGAGAATAAAATGACTATTCATTGGGTGAGTTGTGACATTGTTTGCAACCCTCGAGTAAAGGGTGGTCTTGGTGTCAAAAATGTGGAGGTTATGAATTTGGCACTCTTGAATAAGTGGAAATGAAGGATTTTGCATGAGCATGATTCGGTTTAGAGTGGAATTTTAAGAACGCGTTATAGTGATCCGGTGACTAAGGTTCTTATTGGTGATAAAAGTGTGTTGAATAAGAGGGATTCCATTTGGTGGAGAGATCTCATTACCTTTGATAATTATGTTTTTCCGCCGTGTAACCGTTTTGCAAGAGTTGTTAATTGTAGTATTGGAAATGGTGAGGGAACCTCGTTTTGGAATTCAAGATGGTACGGTCTTCAACCTTTGAAAGAGGCCTACCAAAAGCTGTTTCTGCAGCCAGCAGACCCGTGCAGTTCAGTCACTGTAGGTGGTTCCTGGTCCGATCACGGCTGGGCTTAGAATTTTGCGGCTATTCTTGAGAATGTAGAAGCTGTGCAGCCTAGTTTACAGCTTGAGTTCGAGGATCTAATGCACAATTTGGTTTTAGAGGATAACATTGAGGATATCTACGAGTGGTCGAAGGGATCTAATGGAAATTTTACGGTAAAGTCTTGCTTTAAGCACTTTAATGTAAGTTCTTTCGTTTCTTCTATTTCTGCGGACGTGGTGAAAGCCATAAACTATTTATGGAAAATTAAAGTCCTTTCAGAATTACAAACTTTTGGTTGGAAAATCTTGCTCAATATGATTCCTACTAAGGATCAATTATTCAAGAGGGGTATTTTGTTGAATACAAATAATTTATGTTGCGTGTTTTGTTCGTTGGAGGTGGAATCTTTAGCACATCTTTGAGGTCTTTGCTCGATAACGGGTAGAATTTAAAGGAAGTTTTACAACTGGATCAAAAACTTTGATGAAATAAATTTGGGGGAATTTGATGGTTTTTTCTCCTCTTGCGAAAAGGTGAAAAGTTTATATAGAAGGACAACAACTGTGAACATTTGGTTGGCTATGGTGTGGAGTCTTTGGTTGATGCACAATGCCATCATCTTTAAGGGAGAGTCTTTCAACATCGATGTGTGTTTGTCGAAGATAGTCTTTAACGCGTGGAAATGGATGTGCTCCTTTTGTAAACTTTTATATTCAAGTAACTTTTATGTGTGGAATACCCTACCTCTCCTTTGTTTTAGAACGTATGGACCTTCCGTTCTATAACCGGGTGGATTATCCCTTATACTCCTTTTAATAGATTCATTACCTATTAAAAAAATACCACCTCTAATTTTTTTTTATTTGAGGCATTTTACAAAAGTTGATGTATTTAGTACATTTTTTTTATAATTAGATATTATTGTAAATGAATTTATATCATAAAAGGACGATAAACCGCGTCCTACTTATTTTTGGATGGCAAAGACAATATTTTTAAAATACATCAACTGAAGTGTCTTTTATGAAAGATCGGAGGCAGTAATATATAAATGAGTAATGTTATTTAGTACGAAAGAATTTGAAAAAAAAACATAAAAATGTACATGTGTCATTAATTTAATGAATAATTTTTAATTTATTATAAATTAAATTTTTTTTTTAATAAGGATCATGGGATGGTTATCATAAAAAATGGTTGAAATTTATTCTTACTTTTCTAATGTTCACTTTTTCTTACTATTAAGCATTTTTCTATATAAATAACATATTTTACTAAATAATGAGCGGCTTGATTAGTCACTCGTTGGCTATTACTTGGAGTTTCCTAGTAGTTTCCGGAAGGAAGATTGGAATGTGAATAATACCGTTTAGAATATTAAGCATTTGGTTTGGAAGTGGTCTTTTTGTGGAAATATTACACAACACAATTACTCTTTCTACAATTTTTGTAAGGAGCCTTTGTACTTTTTATCGTAGTAGCAATTGATTTTGTAATCTTTTCTTTTTGCCAGGTTTTGTCTCGTATACTTGTGTAATCGGGTTGGAGAACCCTTAATTCTCCCTTATATGAAATTCTTGCTTACAAAAAAAACAAAAACAAAATGTAAATTATGAAAATGAAACCTAGAATGAATGTTAATATGTTGAGGAGTGCTATGCTTACACCAATTTTCTTACACCTATACTTACACCCTACAAAATACTACAATACATGTGTTTAATTGTATTGAAAAAAATGAAAAAAAATAATTAAAACAAATAAAAAAAACAAAACCGTATTAAATACGGTGTAGTTGTCAAACTCTGGTGTACAAATATCATTCTTGTAATATGTTATTACAATCATCAACCATAACACCCATACATGAAAGTAGGGGTGGCAAAACGGGCCGCCCGCCCCGCCCGCCGCCCGCCCCGCCTTATGCCCGCCAAAAAACGAGCGGGGCGGGCATGCCCGCCAAGTAAAATGGGCATAAAATTCATGCCCGCCCCGCCAAGATGGCGGGCTGGCGGGCGGCGGGCTTACACGCCTATTTTTATTTATATTTTTTTAATAGATTAATAGGTTTTTTTTACCTTTTAATTAAACTTTTCACCTATTTTTTAAAACAATTTTTTATAAAAGCAACTTTTTAACAAATTTACTTAAAAAAATATTACATATATTTATAAATAAATGTATAAAATAAACCATCAAGAATTAAAATTACTAGAATTAACTAAAAAAAGTGTGAGTTTTGGAGGAGAGGCGGATTTTGGCGGGCGGCGGGCATTGGCGGGGCGGGTATGGCGGGCGGCGGGTTTTTGCGGGGCGAGCTTTGGCGAGCGACGGGCCTAAAATCCCAACCCAACCCGTCGTTTTTTGGCGGGTGGCGGGCCGGCCCGGCGGGCCACGGCCCGTTTTGCCATCCCTACATGAAAGACTACATGTCAAACGTGGAAGGGTTTACATAGTGAAACTTGATGAATAACACCTACTCTCAAATTGTTTGAGACAAGGATCATATATCTTGCACGGGAAGATAACGAGTGTGAGAGGTTGATTGCTTGGTTGATCTTTGGCATTTTCTTGTCCTTCTCCTTTCTATTTTAGCTCTCTTAATAGTGGTAGTGTTTATTTGGCACGAGACTAGTTGTATTTCTAGATTGTGGTTGTTTTTATTCCTCATGTTATATCTTTGTTGTCTTGTTAATGTATCTCTTCTTCACCTAAAATCTCACTTTCAACTATCGCCTATCATTTTCATCAACTCTAGCACCTTTGCCTCTTTATTTAAAAAAATTGAGTTTAATTTACTCAAAACGCTTTTTTTACAATGTCTTTCCTATTCAAACATTCTTCCAAACACAAGATTTATGTACTTTCCCTCATTTTTTCTATTGTGCACATTTCAAACCAATTTTGATTGTTTAAAGTTCCCTTACTTCTCCTAATATCTCTTAATCAGTTGATGTCTCACTCCTTCATACTTTAATCTTCCCATACTCTTCATCATACTTGTCCTAGAGGACTTTATATAACAGATTACCCCTCTCCTTGTCTAACTTTTTCAACACGTTAGATCTCAAATCAAAGGCCAAAATCCTTACTGCCTTTAACTGCATGAAACTGCTGCTGCAATACAATAGTTACATTTCTGTTAGTTTCATTCAAATACTTAAATTCCAAAATCTGTTAATAATATGCAGGAAATTGAGCTGCAAAACCATAACAACTATCTACGCGCTAAGGTCTTTCTCATTCTCTTTATATGTACTGTATTCATTCTTTATATTTGAATAAAACGAATGATGATTGCTGTTAGAAAATTTGTTGAACATGTTGCAGATAGCTGAACATGAAAGAGCTCAACAACAGCAACAAAACCTGATGCCAGAAACAATGTGTGAACAGTCTTTACCTTCACAGACCTATGACAGAAACTTCTTTCCCGTAAATCTTCTCGGATCAGACCAGCAGGAGTATTCGCGTCAAGACCAAACCGCTCTTCAGCTTGTGTAACCATTCATTCCTTCATATTCCTCTTCTACTAATTTTCTCGTACCGATATATACATGTTTGTTAATTACTTCGTTTTTCTACGTTTGAATGCAGGTGAAAAATGCTGGAAAAATGCGATGAAAAATCGTTTATTAATCTACTTGAAGAGTTGCATGTAATGTGTCTATATAGTAAAGAACCATTTATATACATGCATGCTTTTACTTAATTAACTAGAGTTGTTCAAACTGTGAACTAGAAAAGAACCAACAGTTGAAACCACATATAATAATAATGATGTTTATGGATCTTTTAATAATTAGTTTCTAAAGGTTTCTCTTTGTTTTTAGGCATGCTATCACAAATTTAGTGTATGTTTGGTTAAGCTATACTTGAAATTTTCAATAAAATCACAATGTATTTGTGGTTTTGTTTAATTTACTTTGATTCCAAACATGCCCTAAATGCGGTATAATTTCTCTTCAATTACTACTTGCACTATTTTAGTCTCATACTTTTATGTCTCCTTCTTTTGGTTGATTATTTGTTTTTCTTTTTAGCATAGGCTTCTCTTTCTTTTATCTTTTGACCTCCGGTCAAAAGTGATTGATTTGTTTGTTTTGTCTAGATGTGACTTGTGACCAATTTAAGACCTAAATCTCTGTCCAATATTCTCAGCCCACAGATATTTGAAACTTAAAAAAGTCCTAATCTTTCACTTAAATAAGCTCTCAAGACCAAAGTTTATCCAAAAGCCCTAACTTTTTCGTGAAATTTATTTTCATTACTTTTTGAGAAAATAATTTCTAAACAAAAACAAAATCTCATACAGCTCTTCATTTTAGACAAAAAAAAACTTTTTTAATATATTTGTTTTTCAAAAAATACAGCCTAGACCTCTTTTACCTAGCAAAAAAATAATATAAAAATTAAGATGGGTTTTTTCAATTGAGTCTTTTAAAAACTTCTAGAAACTACTATAATTTAGTTCAAATCGATTCAATTTTTCTAACGAACTGTACCATAAACGGTCCTACTCATAAATTCTAGAAGTAAAACTCCCTTCAATAAAAAAAAAAAAAACTCTTTTATTTTCCCCTCACTTCAAAAAGGCTTTTTTCACACCCCCTAAATCCTTTAGTCTAAATACTAACTAGTATCTCATTTTAAATCAAATTTGTTTGAATCTATCTTTATTTTCCGATTGCCTCATTTTACACTCATTCTTGATTACATGATTTATGCAATGTGTTTTTTTTCTTCAACTTATTGATATTGTCGGGATTGTAGAATCCATACATGCCCCCTGCGTCATTATAGATTATAGAAACTGAACACGTCTCTAAACATGTCTTCATATTCTATAATTTGAACATGACAATACATGGTGCTAATTTTAGGATTATACTAATTTCTTATCAAACTGCTTGTATGTCTTCATATTCTATAATATGAACCAAGACAATACACGGTGCTAATTTTAGAATTATATTAATTTCACTAAAAAAACTATACAGATGCCACGCCGCAATGTTAAAAATCACGTCACAATCAAACAATAGCGACGTGGACTGCTATGTCGCAGGAGCACGTGTGGCAAAGCTGTAGCGACGTGGAAAACACGTCAGAAGGTTGCGACGTGATTCCCACGTCGCAATAAATTTATATGGGGAACATGTCCCTGCACGCAGAGCAGGTGTGGGGACTGTGACATTGACTTTATTAGCGACGTTTTTTTTTTGAAAGCAAGAGATAAATATATTATAGATCAACCACAACCAAGTACAAAGGCACAAGACTAAAAACAAAGAAAATTACAAACCAATTGAAACTTTAAGATAAGTAAAACAATGGGTTATTGCTAAACTCATAGAAATTACAATTGGAATGAGTAATTTTCCCAATGAACGACCACCTCCAAATTAGGGCCTTACAACTCCAAACCACCTCGAGTTCCAAAAAGCATTGTTGAAGACTATATCATTCCTACGAAGCCAAAGACTCCAAATAATAGCCAACCAAATGATTCCCTCCTGTCCTCTTTTGACTTTCTTAGTTCGGCAAAAAGAACTCCAATGACAAAATCCCTCCTTAAAATTCGAAAAACTTTGATAATTCATTCCTAACCAATCGGATAACTCCCTCCAAACAATACCAGAATTCCGACAAGATAAGAAAGAATGTAATAACGATTCATGACAATCACCACAAAAAGAACATTCTAAATTTGAGGAAGAATTAAGAATGCCTTTACACAAAAGCGAGTCTTTCGTCGGGAGCTTATTAAGGAAGCACCTCCAACCAAACGCCCACTACGCCAAATTAGTTTTTTAGCAGCACATATACGAAAGCGTTTTTAGGCAAAAGCGCTTTCGTAGGTTTCGCTAAAAACAAAATTAAAAAACACGGAAAAAAAAACGCTCTTATAGGGGGGGTTATGAAAGCGCTTTTTAAAAGCGCTCTTATAGGGGGTGTTATGAAAGCGCTTTTATAAAGCGCTCTTATAGGTGGGGTTATGAAAGCGCTTTTAAAAGCGCTGGTATAGGGGTAGGATACGAAGGCGCTTTTATTCTAAAAAGCGCTGGTATAGGTCTAGTTACAAAGGCGCTTTTGAAAAGCGCTCTCGTAGCTCATTTAAAATTAAAATTTTTAAAACAAATTAAAACAAACACGCATTTTGCCATATTTCCTCAATATTTCCTCAGTTCCTCTTCTTCTCCCATATTTCCTTAGTTCCTCTTCTTCTCCGACGCTGAAACCCTAAAAGTCAATGTTCTTCATCTTCCATATTTCCTCAGTTCTTCTTCTTCTCCGCCGCTGAAACCCTAAAAGTCACTGTTCTTCATCTTCTATATTTCCTCAGTTCTTCTTCTTCTCCGCCGCTGAAACCCCATCACACTCTCACCGACGAAGAAACATGTTTTCATCTCCGCCGTCGTTACCGTCATAACTTGTTTTTCTTCATCTTCTATAATGAATCTGTATTTGCTCGGTTGGATTTTAAGTTCCGTTTTGAGTTTATTTGCGTTGTACAGTTTGGTTTTCTCCGGGGAGAGAAATTTCGCTAAGCCGGTGAAGCCGACTAGGGAAAGCGTGACGACTGATGCCAGAGAAATTAAATCGGAGAAGCTTAACCGTGGCGCCAATGTTATTATTGTTGGAGCCGGTATCACCGGCGCGGCTTTGGCTCATACTCTCGGGAAGGTATTGTGATTTTAATTGTTGATATTGTTTTTGTTACTGTGTAAATTACTGTGCCATATAGGATGGACGAAGAGTGCATGTCATTGAAAGAGATCTGAGTGAACCTGATAGAATTGGGGCTAATTTTCTTTCCTCTTTGGATTATTAGAACAACAAGGTTTGTCTATTTGTTTTTGTTGATTTCATTGGACTTTGTTAAAGATGCTTACTTTGAGCCTTCTATTACCCCAAGTTTGTGATATGCTTACGGTTATTCTACTCTCAATCATTTTGTATTAGTTAAATCTTGGTTCTTAGTCCTGTATACCTACTTTGTTTTAATTATTGCAATCAAAACTTTGTCTAATTAAGGGAGTATTTTTCTTTTTTTGTTTTGCAGATTCAGATGATGATTGAACAGATCAAGGATTTGCTGAGTTTTCTTTGTTCTTGCTGGTCGATGGTAGGTAGGTCTGCATATATTGCTTTGGAGTTGTCTAATAGATTGATTTCTAGAAGCTCAGTTAAGCTGAAGTAGGAGAACCGTTGAGCATAAGTCATGTTTTGCTGTATAAATCATAGAAATTCCTGTACAATTTTCCTCCCAAACATACCTATTCTTAGCATTCATTTAGATTGGAAGCAAATTAAATCTATTTCTTTTTTAATTTAATGTGTTAAGTTGATTAGCAATTTCTCAATTGTTTTATCACTCTCTACATAGTAATAAATATGTAAGTTCTTCATCTATTATTTTCCTATTTGAAAAATTATACACATTTAGTGAAAAAGATTATGCTTATGTTTATTAAGTGTATCAGAACACTCTGTTTTTATGCATGGATGATACTTCATCTATTTTGTTTTTACAACTGCAGAAGCTCCAAATCAATTTCTCATTGAAGATAATGTTGGGAGAATGAAAATATGAGATATGTTGCACCTGTGATGGCTATGTAGTATGGAAGCCTTAAGGGAGAATCACAAAATTCCGAGTTAACTTCCTGTAGGTAACAATCACTCTCTCAATTGACTCATTCAATCAAAACGATAGTTTATGTTTCTAGACTTTTATTTTTACCTTAAGTGCTTATAGAAAAAGTCTTGTTACTATGGCTTCGAAAAGTTGCGACATGTTCAATCCTTCAATTTTATAAAGTGATGTTCAAATGATCCTGTTAGTTTTTGTATATTTTAAAGGAATTATAAAATGTTAAATTATATTTTCTTAGTTCTAGTATTTTGTGGATAATTCATTTAATTTTAGTGGTGTATTGTTTTCTATGAAGACTAAGAATTAAAATTTGACTTTTGTGTTTCTATTAAATAAGAAACGGAGAGTCTAATCTAATATATTAAACTGAAATAGTCTTTTTTTTAGATGATGAAAAGTGAAGACATGTTCTACACAATTCAATAGTCTTTTCTTTAGATGATGAAGAGTGAAGACATATATGTGTTTCTAATATTTGATTTGATTTGATATAACGATGGTGTGGGATACTTTTTACTTGGATAAGGGAGTTAAATTCTATTCACTGCATGTTAGTACTTAAAGTGGACAAAGAGACTAAAAGTTTTTTATGTGGTATGAATGGTGTTCAGCTTCTTGAGTACTAAACTTCACTAGTCAAAATTGTTTGTTTTATAATTTCATTCTAAATGGTCTTCAACCATGTACTCAAGTTTAGATTGTTTTTGCTGAGCATGGTCGTGATTACATAGTTTATGTTTGGTGCATTATTAGGGGTATATATTTTAAGACTGTTTTGAAACTTTGTGGAGATTGTTTTAATTGACCGTATTGTTCTGTTCATACTTTGCAGGTCCAGGACCGTGCGCTCGGTGGATTTTGAGAATTTCGGGCTTATATTCTGTTGATGATTTAATTATATATGTATCTGTTAGTAAACATGTGATTATGCAGAGGACACGAATTTCGGGCTTATATTAATGGTGTATATCTTTTATTTTGGTATATAATGGTATTTTATCCATGGTATATATATATATATATATATATATATATATATATATATATTTTATTTTGGTATATAATGGTAAAAAAAAAGCATAAAAAATAAAAAAATGCCTAAGATAAAAAAAAAGCATAAAAAATAAAAAAAAAAGTATAAAAAATAAAAAAAAAAGCATAAAAAAAAAATGCGCTGCCTAAGATAAAAAAAAAAGCATAAAAAAAAATGCACAACCTACGAAAGCGCTTCTTGAAAAAGCGCTGCTATAGGGGGGGGGGGGTACAAGAGCGCTTTCTGAAAAAAGCGCTGCTATAGGGGGGGATACGAGAGCGCTTTTCTGAATAAAAGCGCTGCTATAGGAGGGGCTACGAGAGCGCTTTCAAAAGCGCTGTTGTTACCTACGGCAGCGCTGGCTTTGGCAGCGCTTTTAAGCGCTTTAGTAGCCCAAAAAAAGCGCTGTAGTAGCCCTTGGCTGTTGTAGTGGCCTTAACTTTTAAAGGCGCATCCACCTTCCATAAAGCACTAAAAGCCGATTGAAAGTGATTATCCGGGCCAAGAGGAATATGCTGGAAGTTCAACCAATTATAACAAGAAGAGACAACAAAAATCCCATCCTCACAATGCTGCCACCTTTTCATGTCGGGCCTGTCGGGCCGTAAAACGGCATCACCATCCAGCAGCATGCATAACCGAATCAAATCAGCATTCGGATGAATCATAGAAGCTGCCGGAATACCAAAATCCCCCCAAAGCCACCTCCCCTCACTCCAACCACCCATGGCACTGATTGAAGCATCTTGCAAAAGAGAAACGTTAAAAAGATCCAGGAAGAGATTCTTTAAAATTCCTCCGTTCAACCAATTAGCATGCCAAAAAGATGTAAAAAATCCATGTCCAACCTGAAAAATAAAATTGTTAGTAAAAAAATCGTTTGGTAACTTATTACCCAACGAAGATAAATCCGCCCACCACACCGATGAAGCTTTAGGCTTCACACAATAATTTATTCCACCGCTTGCCCTTAATTTCACATCCACATACCGTGCCTTTAAAACCCGAAACCACAACTCATTAGAAGCACCAAAAATTCTCCAATTCCATTTCAAAAGAAGCGCTTTGTTAAACTCCTCCAACCTTCTAAAACCAAGCCCCCCTTTATCCATCGGAAGACACAAGTCGTTCCAACTCACCCAATGCACCTTCCTCTTCTCCTCTGTTCCACCCCACAAAAACTACTCAACACCGATTTAAGAAGAGTGATCCTCCCTCCTAAACTAATCCACCGGCCTTTCCAAGAGTTCAATCTCCTCCTAACATTATCCAAAAGAGGTTTCCAAGAAGAAACCCTCCTAGGATTTGAACCAATATAAATCCCGAGAAATTTGAACTATTTATCCTCCGTCCTACAAGAAAGGAAATTAGTAGCAACTCCCGTAAAGTGAGGATTAATGTTAATACCAATCAACTTACTCTTATGGTAGTTAATACCCAATCCCGACACCATTTCAAAACCCCTCAAAACCGATTTTATAGCCCATAGATGCTTCCAACTCCCATCACCTATTAACAAAGTGTCATCCGCAAATTGAAGCATATCTATAAAGCATCTACCGTTCACATTAATACCGACAAAATCACCGTTTTCCACCGCTCTTCCCACCAAAACCTTTAAACCTTCCGCTACTATAACAAAAAGAAAAGGAGAAATCGGGTCTCCTTGACGAATACCCCTTTCCACGACGAACTCCTTAGTTGGGCTACCCTTAACAAGAACCGACATTTTGCTCGAGAAAACCACCGCCTCCATCCAAGACATCCACACTTTCCCAAACCCCAACCTCCGCATCATATACCTAAGGAAATTCCAACTCACTTTGTCGTATGCTTTTTCAAAATCAACCTTAAAGAGAAGACACTCCTTACCTTCCTTACTAGCATAATCCACCACCTCATTAGCAATAAGCACACCATCCATCATTTGTCTCCCCGGGACGTAAGCGTTTTGACAATTGGAAATAATCTAAGATAGAACTTTTTTATCCTACTAGCCAAAAGCTTCGCAATAATCTTGTAAATGCATCCCACAAGGCAAATGGGACAATAATCATCAAGGTCTAACAAATTGTCATTCTTCGGGATTAAAGAGAGGAACGAAGAAATAATACATTTAGAAAGAACCTCACCGGAAAAGAAATCATTAAAACAAGATAGAACATCTTCTTTTAAAAAAGACCAACACTTCTTAATAAAAAGAAGAGAAATCCCATCCGGACCCATGCTTTTAGAACCGTCACAACTCCACACCGCCTCTTTTATCTCCTCAAGCAAAAAAGGAACCTCACAAGATAGACTTTCTTCCTCGCTCAAAGATTTAAAACCAATACCATCCAACAAAGGTCTAACAAGATGCTCCTCCTTAAATTTGGCTTCGAAGTGATCTCTCACAACCGCCTTCACTTCTTTGACCGAGTTCACAACCCCTTCATTAGAATTTAAAGAGCTAATATGGTTTCTCCTCCTCCTTTCTTTCATAATTCTATGGAAAAAACGACTATTAGAGTTCCCATCATTTAGCCACTTTAATCTTGCTTTTTGAATAAGCATGTTCTCCTTTAACTTGAGATTAAACCATATACTCTTTGAAGCTTTAATCTTATTTAAGTGAGTCTCCTCCTCCCAATACTCCCTATCATCAGAATCATTCAAAACTCTAACCTCCTCCTCCTCAACATCCAAATCAATCTTTCCAAAAACATTCTTTTCCCACCACTTCAACCTATCTTTAATCAAACGGAACTTCTCTTTCAAAACAAAATCACCTCTCCCTTGCACATCTAAGCACTTCCACTCTTCCTCAACAAAAGAAAAGAAAGACTTATGACTAAACCATTCATTATTGAATTTGAACGGTTTAGGATCCCAATCTTCTTTATCAACCAACAACCAAACCGGACAATGGTGGGAAACATCCCTCGATCCTATCCATTGACCAACCACACCCCACTTCGCAATAATAATATCGGAGACAAGAAATCTATCAATTCTACTTTTAGATTTACCATCCCCACTAAACCAACTGAACTTCTTGCCTTTGCAAGGAACATCAACTAAACCACTATCAACAATAAAATCCGAGAATTCTTCCCACTCCACGTTGCCACTTCTTAAAGAAAGCCCAATTCTCTCACTCCGCTTCTTCACGGCATTGAAATCCCCACCTATAATCCACTCTCCATCTTGGTTAGAATTTTTCAAGTCCAAAAGGCGAGCCCATAATTGACGTTTTAAAGTCAAAGAACAAGGAGAATAAACGTTCACAATATAATAAACATCACCCTTCCAAACAACTTTCGATCCGAAGAAACCCGAGCCACAAAAAGCAGCCAAAACAGAAACAATATTAGGGCTCCACATCGACAGAAGGCCCCCTGCCATACCCTCCGAACCAGAATAAGAAAAATCCACATCATTCAAACCCCACATACTCTTAGCAATAGAATCAGAAAATTCTTACATTTTAGTTTCTTGAATTAGAAAAAAATCCGCCCTACCAATACCAATCAATCTCCTAATTCTTTTTCGTTTAATCAAACTACCACCACCCCTTATATTAAAACTCCCAATAATCATTTAAAACAATTCAAAATCACCTTCTTACCTTCCATCCCTTCAGGCTCCGAAGAATGAGATGCTGGAAAACAATTCAGAGAATCCTTCATGTTCTGGCCGGGAACCACACCAAGCTTAGAGATAGATTCGTTCAATTTATCATCATAAGAAATGCCAAAATTTGAAAGAGTTCTAAAATTATACCTCACTATATCTGAATCACCAGGATTATTAACAAAAGAGTCTCGCGCAACATTGTGTAGCAACCTGCCCTAAAATTAAAGGTTTTAGAGTCGCCACCTATTCTGAAGGGCGAATAGGAAACCCTACGCAGATATGAGATTCAGGGTAAGTTATTATAATCAGGTTGAGGGAAGGTATTAGGCACCCTCAACCCTTTCCTAAAGGCTAACATTGCAAAGATAAAGGTTTATGGCTAATGAAATGAAAAAGGCAAAAATTAAGATTTGAAACTGAATTGAGATTTTTAGGGAGGAGACTCGCCTTGTTACCAAGTGCCTACGTACCTCCTTATGGAGGATCAGAGTCAACGTAGTTCGGGCACAGGGTTGTACGCCTTAGAATTAGATCTGAATGGTTTGAAGGCTTTTTGAATGGCCTATCGTAGTTTTGAGTTGTAATTTGAAAGATGAAAGTGTTTTGAGTACTTTGGGCACACAACCCTGATTTAATATGACACCGTTAGATGCAGTGATCAATAAATTTGATCAGTATAGCTAACGGATTACGGGCATTGCTGATTGCTCAGGTCGATAGATTGATCATCGCGGGCAGCAAATTAAAATGTATTTTAATTTATGTATTTTTTATCTCTCGTCTAAAGCGACTGATAGCTTCAGTCGGGTCGAGGAGAGAATTAATAAGAGTTAAGTGAATTATAATTTAATCAGAAAAATTATTTCTCGTTTACTACGACTAATAGATTTAGTCGGCTCGAGGAGAAATTAAGTTATCAGTGAAAACAATTAAACAAATTTTTAAAGATTTAATTAATTAGTTGTCAAAAGAAAATAATTAACAAATTTTAGAAATTAGTTAATTAATTTTATTTGCTTTGTAAGGGGGGTGTATTTTACTAGGGGTAAGCAGATTTGGGGTGTGTGGACAGTAGGGGCTTAAGCCCAATGTTGTGATGGTGATCCGTTTGGTTGTGTACGACGCGTGTGCATGGTTTACGTTGTGTACTCAAGTGTGTATCGTTGGATCTGGATCTACAGGCATCCTATGGCCTGCATGTACTTGCGCTGAAGGAGTATGATGAGGTAAAGGCACAGGATCAAAGTCCTTATGCCTGCCAAGTGGCCATAGTAGGCCAAGTGGCGCTCAACCGAGAATGATCGAAGGGGTTTACGCGCTTTCTCTCTCATTCCCACTCTCATTTCTCCCTTTTCTTTCTCTCTCTAACTCTTCCTTCTCTCTAAACGCTCTCCAACATTCAATCAAAGCCCATAACATACCCCTCTCTGGCCACCATAAACCACCACTCGAACCCAGGTTTCCGGTTGATACTCAACCGGAACCTTCAAACATTCATCCCATCTAAACCCAGCATGCCCAGAACAACGAATCCTAACTCGAATCTTCAACCAAAACCCTTAGAACCCTAACAATCTTATGAACCCTAACCCCCAAAAATTTCCAGATTCAAACGAAACAAAATGCGAACATGCAATTGATTCAAAACCTAAGCTAAGCTCGATTAAATTACCTTGCGTCTTCAGTTTCTGAATCGTATCGGCTTCCCCAAATGCTTATTCCTTCTGTCTCTCTGAGTGTTTTGCAGGTTCGAACGAAGCTCAACAAAAAGCTTTAAGATCTTAGGGTTCGTTCGCGGCGGCTCCAAGGGTTTCTCTCCAGAAAATTCGCGAAATTTTTCCTCTCCTACTCCTTCTGATTTCTTTTCATTATATACTTAGGTTTTGATTTAGTTTTAGGAATGTTTTGATTTGATTCGTTCTAAAATTGTTTGTAATATTATTCTAAATCAAATGAAGTTATTATGTTAAATTTGTTAAGATTTGATTCACAATCCTTGATTTGATTTTGTTTGCGTTATTCAGTTTGTTCCGATATTTGATTGAAGATTGTTTCCTTAGATTCATTTACGCTTGCATTTGATTTGTGGGCTTGGGCGAAGATTGAAGCTAGGATTTGTGTGGCTGGAGGCAGCGGCGGCGCGGAGGAGGTGGAGGCTAGGGTTACGTTTGGGAGAGAAGGTGAATAGGAACCGGGTTGGGTTTGACCCGGTCCGACCCCTGATGACCCGTAAGGCCCATTGACTCCATCTGGCCCAACAACACGACAACAACAAAAACAAAGAGCTTCAATTAATTAGTTAATCAGTAAAAAAAACAAACTAATCAACTAATAATTTTAATAATTAAAATTAATAAAACCCTAATAAGAATGATTAGTCTTAATATAATTGGACTCCTATATTTTTTTTTTTGAAACAAAATTATATAATAATTCTATTAATAATAATTCAAATAGTTATTAATAATAGTAATATTATTTAATAGAAGAATGGAAAGTTTTGTAATAAAAATGAGTAAATGACTAGAAACACATGGGCCAGAATAAATTGGACCTCAAATATGTGATGTTCGCACCTCCACCAATTTATACGGGCATTTTATAAGAGATCGAGTTTAATAATAGGTGTATTAAACCCTATGGCTCTTAATTTTTAATGCCCTTAATAAATTAAAATTGGAATTACACCGGGTAAATTTTGGGGTATGACAGCTGCCCCTATTTAATTATCTTGGATTGAACGGCGTGAGAGTACGTAGGTCTCACGCTTTTCAAATCGAAGAGTTATTAAATAATGGAAGACCCCTAAATTTATCTCGTGCTTGAGTGTGAATGAGAGGATCGTCCTGTTAACGCCTGAGTCTTACATAACGAGGACTTTCCGTCAGTTGTGTGATTAGCTTACCATATTGCCAGTAAGCTTTCGTAGTTTGTGGACCCCAATAGGATTGCTTGCTATAGTTCTAGCAAGTTCACCTGCACCAATAGGATCCTTCGCGAGGGTTATCGCGAAATTTACCTGCACCAATAGGGTTATTTGCGAGGGTTATCGCAAAATTTACCTGCACACGTAGGGTTCTTTGCGAGGGTTATCGCAAAATTTACCTGCACCAATAGGGTTATTTGCGAGGGTTATCGCAAAATTTACCTGCACCAATAGGGTTATTTGCGAGGGTTATCGCAAAATTTACCTGCACCAATAGGGTTATTTGCGAGGGTTATCGCAAAATTTACCTGCACCAATAGGGTTATTTGCGAGGGTTATCGCAAAATTTACCTGCACCAATAGGGTTATTTGCGAGGGTTATCGCAAAATTTACCTGCATCAATAGGGTTATTTGCGAGGGTTATCGCAAAATTTACCTGCACCAATAGGGTTATTTGCGAGGATTATTGCAAAATTTACCTGCACCAATAGGGTTATTTGCGAGGGTTATCGCAAAATTTACCTGCACCAATAGGGTTATTTGCGAGAGTTATCGCAAAATTTACCTGCACCAATAGGGTTATTTGCGAGGATTATCGCAAAATTTACCTGCACCAATAGGTTAGCTTACTCTGGTTTGGGCAAGCTTACCTGTGTAGAAGTTTGTTTTGTAAGCGCGTATGCATCATGTTTATGCACTATGCGCTTACGTATGCTCCTGTTTTCTGTATAATGTATGTATATGGATGTTCATACATGCAAATGTTATGTATATGTGAATGAGTATGTATGATAGCCCCAACACCTTATCTCCTTATCACCCGTTGCCTTTGCTTACCCTCCTGTAAATTATTTGTAAATCCTTGCTCAGATTGTATTTGACTACTCCATTGATATTGTCCTTGGTGAGAGAATTATATTAGATCTGAGTGATCGCAACGTAGGGCGTATGTAGCCTTCCGGAGATTTCGCAGTTTTATCCTATTGCTTTTGTATTGAAAGTTTGTAAGTTTCTTATGTTAAATCCAAGTTAAAGTTTATGAAAATAATTTAACCTTTGCAAATGGTATTGAAATGAAAAAACGCGGTATGCAAGAAAAGAAACTTTTATTGATATTGCCTTGAATTGGCTAGTGTACAAAAATGCAAGAAAAGAAAATGACAAATAGAAATGATATTAATACTGCAGTTGCTCCTTTGTTATCAAGGGTCCCAGTAATCCTTCGACCTTAGAAGCAGATGATTGCACGAATCCCTATCCTTTGTAGTCAATCTTCAGCTTATGACCAATAATTCTGCCTTTGTTAGGCGTAATATTTCTTGACCGCATCAGAATTGATTGGGTGCGGTAGCTCGTCTCCATCCATTGTAGTGAGAACTAACGCTCCTCCTGAGAACACCGTTTTTACAATATATGGACCTTCGTAGTTAGGTGTCCATTTTCCACGGGCGTCAAGTCGAGGTAATAGTATTTTCTTGAGAACAATATCACCTTCTTTGTAAGTTTGAGGACAGACCTTTTTATCGAACGCCTTCTTCATCCTTTTCTGATAGAGTTGCCCATGACACAAAGCCGTCAGTCGCTTTTCTTCAACGAGATTAAGCTGATCAAAACGGGTTTTTACCCACTCTGATTCTTATAACTTTGTGTCTGCTAGGACTCTTAATGAAGGAATCTCCACTTCGATAGGGAGGACTGCTTCCATACCGTAAACCAGGGAGAATGGTGTTGCTCCTGTGGATGTACGCACCGAAGTCCTGTAACCGTGTAGGGCAAAGGGAAGCATTTCGTGCCAATCCTTGTATGTTTTCACCATCTTTTGTATTATTTTTTTGATATTTTTATTTGCAGCTTCGACAGCGCCGTTCATTTTAGGCCTGTATGGTGAAGAATTGTGGTGCTCAATCTTGAACTTCTCGCACAGCTCCCTCATCATGTTGTTGTTCAGGTTCGACCCATTATCGGTGATAATCCTGTTTGGAACCCCATACCGACATATGATATTATGCTTGATGAACCGGGTGACTACTTGTCTCGTCACGTTGGTGTAAGAGGCAGCTTCAACCCATTTGGTAAAGTAATCTATGGCGACCAATATGAATCGATGCCCGTTGGAAGCTTTCGGTTCGATCATCCCTATCATGTCAATTCCCCACATTGCAAACGGCCACGGTGAACTCAGAACGTTCAACGGATTTGGCGGTATGTGTACCTTGTCGGCGTAAATCTGGCACTTGTGACATGTTCTTGCATATTGGAAACAGTCAGCTTCCATTGTCAACCAGTAATACCCTGCTCGCAGTATTTTTCTAGCCATTGAGTGTCCATTTGCATGGGTTCCGAAGGTTCCTTCGTGTACTTCTCTGATAATCTCCTTGGCCTCATTTTTATCCACACACCTTAGTAACACCGAGTCGTAATTTCTTTTGTATAGGACATTTCCGCTCAGGAAGAACTTAGCTTCCAATCTCCTTAATGTCTTTTTATCAATTGTGGAGGCGTTCTCCGGGTATTCTTGTTTCTCAAAGTACCTTTTGATATCGTGGTACCATGGTTTGTTGTCAGACTGTTCCTCGATTGTGAGACAATAAGCGGGCTCATCAAAGTGTCTAACCGTTATTCGTGGCTCGTGGTTTGGCCAGGTCACTTTGAACATAGAGGAAAGTGTTGCTAATGCGTCAGCCATTTGATTTTCTTCCCTTGGGATATGAGTAAAAGTGATTGTCTCAAACTCAGCCATTAACTCCAGTATAAGGTCTCGATATGGGATAAACTTTGAATCTCGAGTATCCCATTCTTTGTTGACTTGATGGATTACCAATGCTGAATCCCCGTACACCTCTAGCAGTTTAATCCTTAGATCGATTGCCGCTTCTAACCCCAATATGCATGCTTCATATTCTGCAATGTTGTTGGTGCAGTCAAAGCATAGTCTTGCAGTGAAGGGTAGGTGCCGATTGTCAGGAGATGTCAAGACTGCCCCTATACCATGTCCATATGCATTTGAAGCACCATCGAATGTGAGGGTCCATACCAAGCCCGGCTCGGGTCCTTCGTCGGGTCCTGGTATTTCGTAGTCTCTGACCAGCATAATGTCCTCATCGGGGAAGTCGAACTTCATAGACTGATATTCTTTGATGGGTTGGTGAGCCAGATGTTCTGCCAGTACACTCCCTTTTATCGCCTTTTGGGTGACGTATTGTATGTCGTATTCTGACAGCAACATTTGCCATCTTGCAATTCTACCCGTGAGAGCCTGCTTTTCGAACACGTATTTCAAAGGATCCATTCTCGATATCAGCCATGTGGAATGGTTCAGCATATATTGCCTTAGACGTTTGGAGGCCCATGCTAGGGCACAACATGTCTTTTCCAATGGTGAATATCGAGACTCGCAATCCGTGAATTTCTTGCTTAGATAGTATATAGCGTGTTCTTTCCTGCCTGTTTCATCCTGTTGCCCCAGTACACACCCCATAGATCTCTCAAGAACTGTGAGGTACATGATCAGTGGTCTCCCTGGTACAGGAGGTAAGAGTATCGGTGGCTCTTGTAAGTATTTCTTTATAGTTTCGAAAGCTACTTGACAATCTTCATTCCATTTGATAGGTTGATCTTTCCTGAGCAGCTTGAATATAGGCTCACATGTAGCCGTCAGATGTGAAATAAACCTTGAGATGTAATTCAAGCGACCCAAGAATCCATGAACCTCTTTCTCTGTCTTTGGAACAGGCATTGCTTGTATAGCCTTTACCTTGTCGGGATCAACCTCTATGCCTCGTTGGCTCACAATGAATCCCAATAGCTTTCCTGACCTCACGCCGAATGTACACTTGTTCGGGTTTAACCTCAGCTTGAACTTCTTTAAACGCTCGAACAACTTATGTAGGTGTGTGATATGTTCTTCTTCTGTGCAAGATTTGGCAATCATATCATCTACATATACCTCGACCTCCTTGTGAATCATGTCATGGAACAGTGTGACCATGGCTCTTTGGTATGTTGCCCCTGCGTTTCGCAATCCAAAAGGCATTACCTTGTAGCAGAAGGTGCCCCAGGATGTCATGAAGGTTGTCTTCTCCATATCTTCGGGAGCCATTTTGATCTGATTATACCCGGAGAACCCATCCATAAAGGAAAACACCGAAGCTTGCGCTGTATTGTCCACCAAGACATCTATGTGTGGTAGTGGGAAATCGTCTTTTGGACTTGCTTTGTTCAGGTCCCTGTAATCCACACACATGCGTACCTTCCCGTCTTTCTTAGGAACTGGCACTATGTTGGCAATCCATGATGGATAGTCAACTACAGCAAGAAACCCGGCGTCAAACTGTTTGAGCACTTCCTCCCTGATTTTACTATCCATATCCGGTCGAACCCTTCTACGCTTTTGCCTGACAGGTGCACATCCTTCTTTGAGCGGTAACCTATGCACCACAATATCCGTATCCAACCCTGGCATGTCACGGTATGACCAAGCAAATATCTCTGCATACTCGTGGAGGAGCTTGATTAGCGTCACTTTCACATCCTCGTTCAGCGTTGCCCCAATCTTGATGTTCTTGGGCTCTTCGTCTGTACCCAAATTTATGGTTTCAATGGCCTCTTGCGGAGGGAGCATACTTTTGGATTCCTTATCCATTAACCTTGACAACTCCTCCGGAAGTTCATTGTCTTCCTCATCCCCTTCTTCGGACTGATTAGCGAGAGCCTCGAGTTTGTATAGAGTTTCAGCAGTATTATTATCGGTAGTGTTAGAAGGTGATCTGCACACGTTTTATGTTTTGTTTTTAGTATGCAGATATGAACGTGCTTTTTGTGCAAGAGATTTATTTGTCATTTTGAAAGAAAAAGAAAATAAATGCGGGAAAAGACGATGTTTTCAATACCAAATGCAAAGACAATTTTATTAATAAACTTTTAAACTTGGAAATAAATGGGGCCCTTACAAACAAACTCTATGCTTCGGGCGAGGCATGAGCGTTATTGTTTTTCTTTATTGGAAAGGGAAATAAAACAATCAAAAGCAAATTACTTTGAAACAAAAACTATCTTCGGTATCTCCAGGCTTGTCCAATTCTGAAGCTGCTCTCCTGGTCTGACCTCTCGGATGAAGTTGGACGTTCCCTCTTTAGAATCCTCGTTGGATACCATAGCCACATGTTCGTATCCTCCTGTTACGAAAGTATGCGTAATCGGGGGGAATTGTTGCTCCTCCTTCACAGTGCTTGTGACCTTTGATGGTTGGTATCCCAGCCCTAGGCGATCCTTCTTCTCTAAGATCTCTGGTACTTTGCCCCAGCCTTCTACATTCAAGTCTTGTAGATCTCTTCAGGATGTTACCGCCCTTCGCACTTTCTCCACGGGTAGTGTGACAGTAGTTGCTATCTCGAGAGCTTGAAATGCAGTCTCCAGTGCACCTTCTCCAGCCTCAATATATCTGTATGAATTCAAGTTGCTGACAAATATATCCTCTTCTCCATTGACGGTCACTATGGAGTTCCCGTTCACAAATTTTAATTTCTGGTGGAGAGTGGAGGTGACTGCCCCAGCTGCGTGAATCCAAGGACGCCCTAGTAAGCAAGTGTAAGCTGGTTCAATCTCCATTACTTGGAAATTGAAACAGAAGGTATGAGGGCCAATTATAACATGAAGGTCTACTTCTCCAAATACTGGACTCTGCGATCCGTCAAAAGCTTTAACTACCAGACGACTTGGTCTAACCACAAGACCCTCCAAAGCTATTTTATCTAGTGTAGCCTTTGGCATCACATTTAATGATGAACCTGTGTCAATCAAAACTCTAGCCAGATGAGCCTTTCCACATTGGATGGAGATATGTAAGGCTTTGTTATGTGACTTTCCTTGTGGAGGCAGCTCACTATCACTGAAACCCAGGCATGCCCCAGCAGTCAGGTTGGCCACCATGCCATCGAATTGATTGACTGTGATATCCTTAGTTACATGGGCGGCATTCATAATCTTCATCAAGGCATCTCGATGCCTCTCGGAGTGTATCAGTAGCGATAAGAGTGATATTTTAGATGGCGTCTGTTGCAACTGATCTACCACCCTATAATCACTCTTCTTAATCAAAGCCAGAAACTCCTCAGCATCCTTATTGACAGTCTCTTTACCCTTAGGCTCAACCTCGTTACTTGGACTCATGGCAGCTTGATCACCAGGTTGTGTCAAGTTTTCATTAGCCGTTGGTTGTGCTTGCGCAGTTTTATATATGCGTCCACTACGGGTCATGCCCCCAGGCCCCACAAGGCTTGATACATCAGGATTAGTGCCAGAATTGTACTCCCAAGGCACTCCTTTCATTTTATCCAAAGGATATGGATCGGTGACCGGGATGGTCCTAGTATGCTCTTGTGCAGGTATCCTCAATGGTGATCTCAAGCATGGGATGATTAATGGCTTTCTTGCCCCTTGTGCGGGTATCATTAAAGGCTCGTTTCTTTCCACCATAGCCACATACTCTTCTTCAGGGTGTTCCTCAAGTTGGATCAAACCTTGATCCATGAGTCTCTGCAAAGTGTCTTTGAAAGCTTCGTTATGTTCTAGGATAAACCCCTTCATAAGAAGATACCTCTTAAGGGCATCTACAGGGGAATTCCTTTGTTGAACCAACTCTTGCTCGATGACAACTTCTATTGCATTGACTGCGCCATCATGGTGTGGCATCGGGTTTGTTTTCACATTGGGTTTGTCAAAGGCGATTGCCCCAGATTCAATCAGATCCTGAACGATGTGCCTGAAAGCCCAACATTTCTCCAAGGTATGCCCGGGCGAATTGGCATGGTATTCACACCTCTCATTTGGTTTGTAATTGGGTGTGATCTTGCCTGGGGGAAGAGGTGTCAATGGTTTAATTTCTACCAAGGACTCATTTATCAAATATCTCAGTATCTCCTTCTTGGAAGTAGGTAGCGGATCGAATCTCCTTTGACCTTCCTGGAACCGGTTCTGTTGTGGTGGAAATGACATGGAAGGTCTAGTTTCCTGATGTCCCACAGCATTAGTCTCTCCTTCCTTCTTCTTTGTGAAGGTAGGAGCGGGCCTCTTTGACTGATAAGATCCTGGGGATGCCCCTTGTATCTTCCCATTCTTAATCCCGTTTTCTATCCTTTCACCAATAACCACTAAATCTGAAAATCCTGAGGATACGCTTCCAACCATTTTATCATAGTATGGCCCTTGCAATGTAGCCATAAACATATTTACGAGTTCTTTCTCCAACAGGGGAGGTTGGACTCGGGAAGCCATTTCCCTCCACCTCTGTGCATACTCTTTGAACGATTCCTCTTTCTTTTGTGACAAATTTTGGAGTTGCATCCGATCGGGTGCCATGTCCAAATTGTATTTATATTGCTTCAGGAATGTATTAGCAAGGTCGGTCCAATTTCGGATATGAGGCTTCTCTAATTGCATATACCAGTCAACCGATGCTCCACTCAAGCTATCTTGGAAAAAATGCATCATCAGCTTTTGATCATGAGCATAAGCAGCCATTTTTCGCACATACATGCGCAAGTGATTCCTCGGACAAGTGAGTCCCTTGTACTTTTCAAAGTTGGGAACTTTGAACTTGTGTGGAATTGTCAGGTCCGGGAATAAACTCATTTCAAAAGTGTCCACGTCGAAAGCATCATATCCTTCTACAGCTTTCAGTCTTTCTTCCAATGCCTTGATTTGCCCACTCTCCTTAGAATCCTCCCCAGAATTAGTAGAGGTCAGCTTTGGTTGAGGGACTTGATCTGTGTCATTAGTGTCCCCATATTGCAGATCCAGGTAGTCCTCATCCCTAAGAGGATTGTTGACAGGAATGCGAACTGTGCGAGACGTCCCTTCCTTCTGAGCAGCAGGAACGAACCCTTCTTGAGAGGCTTCTCCCTCTTCATGGGTCGTGGTGACCCTTTTTGAGGAGTGAGCATTTGTTTTGTGAGGGTCATGGCCTCGAACATATCCTAACAATGGGTTGCCATCATTTGGCATCTCTTCATACTGCTCCTGAACCTCCTTAGCTTTGTCTTGTTTATCCTTGAGGTCCTTCATGAAACTCAGCATTTGAGTCATTCCTCCCTTGAGGTCCTCAAAGGTGCCTTTCAGTTGGGTCATTTCTTCGCGAAGAGCGGCATGGTTCTGCTCTAGTTGTTCCATTGCTTTCTTCTTCTGAGCTCTTGTTTGGATGAGTGATCGGGTTGCAATGGCGTGACTGGAGATGAAGACAGTTTTCCTTTTAATGTTTTGAAAAGAAATGCCATGCTATGCGTGCTTTGAATGATATGCAAATGCCATGCTCATGTCTTATCCACATTGTTATTATAATATATTTATATATATTTATATATTAACATATATGTCTATATATATATATATATATATTATTTCTTTTTTTTGTTTATTTTTTTCTTTTTTTTTTGTAGTAGGAACCCATTTTTTGAATAATCCTTTTTGGTGAAAAATTGCAAAGAAATCGAATAATACGGAAATAAACACACTTTATTAATTTAAAATACTTTAAAGAAAGTACAAATTAAAATTGTTCAACTTTGTGAAAAGAAATAAACAATCAAAGAAATTAAACTTTCAAATAAAATAAAGCTATAAACGACTAAGAACGCCTATGCATGTCCTCCTTGAATTTGTCCACCATGTCCCTACAAAGCTTCATGAATTCTTTGACTTCTTCAGGAAGGATAATAAGAGATGATTCCGCCTTTGCTAAGCTCTTTGGAATGTCTAGGATTAAATCATTGCACAAATAGACCAACTTGTCATAATTGTCACGACATTTCTCATAGTCTTTAAGCATCTTAGGAACCATACTCACATGCTCATAAGCTGTAGAAACAATTGTGTATTGTCTCTCCCAATAATCCCTTTCATCTCTCGCAGAATCGCACAACTCTTTTTGCCTTAGTAGTAATTGCCTAAGCAAAGCCAAAGCCTGAAGTGCTCTATGACGCTCATCGGTGCGCTGTAAAAGTGCTTCTTCCGCGGCCAATCTTCTTGTGTGTTCTTCTTGTCCAGAATTGCGGGCTTCTTGAAGATCAAATTTTAAATCCCTTATTTCCACCTCTTGATCTTTAGTTCTATCTGTTAATTCAAAGACCACAGCTTCTAGATTTTTCTCGGATTCCGCTTTGTCATGGGAAGCCTTTTCATAACGCCTTCTCCACCTTGCAATTTCTATATCCGCTTGTGCCAACCTCTCATTATGTGCTTCTAGATTAAAATTAGCACTTAGAACTCCTTCGGTTGCTCGCTTTCTTTTATTCCTTTGTCTATCATTCTCTTCCTTAGCGGCTTGAAGCTCTTGGCTCTTCTCCTTAAGATCGAAGCGTAATTGGCTTTTTTCGTTGGAAAGTCGATGTATGTCAAGCTCTAATTTTTCCTTTTCCTTACGGGACGCCTCTAGGGCAGCCTTGATTCCTTATATCTCTTCGATGGATAGAGAAATAGGATTAGGAGAATCGGGCTTGTATGTGGGATCCACAACAAAAGGTAGCAAAATCTTTCCAACTCTCTCTTGAACCCATCTAGTGTAAGGTTCTTTAGTAACAATATTCTTCGGCCCATAGTTCTTTGTTTGAACATGCTTCCAAGCTTGAATTATTTTCTTTAATGTTCTTGGTTCTCCTTTCCCATTATCATGCAAAATTAGTCCTTCCACTTGTTGATCGGAAGGCCCACAATCCATAGAATGACCCAATTGGCGCAATGCAAGCACGGGATTATAATTAATACAACCCAAAGTTCCCATTAAAGGTACATTATTAAATTCTCCACATTTATAAATAATTCTTTCAGAATTTAATTTCCTTGCAAACCAGAAGATAGAATCCGCATTGAGAGCTCTTAGCTTTTGAGACCATTCATGCCTAGTCAAATCTTTGATTAAATAACTAGCCTTGTAAAGGTGAGAAGTCAACCAAGAGTACAGTAAATGAAGACAACAAGATATCGCTCCCCTTTTCTTTTCATACCGATCATGGATAGTATAGTAAATATTAGCAAGAATAGTAGGAGTTGGATCCTCATTTGAATTTCTGAAGGAGGTGAAGACATGAATAGCAGCATCATCAACATATTCTGCCTTATTAGGCAGTAGAACAATACCAAAAATTAAAAGAGCCAAAAAATGTCCGCAAATGTCCCATTTTTTCAATACCAAATGCAAAGACAATTTTATTAATAAACTTTTAAACTTGGAAATAAATGGGGCCCTTACAAACAAACTCTATGCTTCGGGCGAGGCATGAGCGTTATTGTTTTTCTTTATTGGAAAGGGAAATAAAACAATCAAAAGCAAATTACTTTGAAACAAAAACTATCTTCGGTATCTCCAGGCTTGTCCAATTCTGAAGCTGCTCTCCTGGTCTGACCTCTCGGATGAAGTTGGACGTTCCCTCTTTAGAATCCTCGTTGGATACCATAGCCACATGTTCGTATCCTCCTGTTACGAAAGTATGCGTAATCGGGGGGAATTGTTGCTCCTCCTTCACAGTGCTTGTGACCTTTGATGGTTGGTATCCCAGCCCTAGGCGATCCTTCTTCTCTAAGATCTCTGGTACTTTGCCCCAGCCTTCTACATTCAAGTCTTGTAGATCTCTTCAGGATGTTACCGCCCTTCGCACTTTCTCCACGGGTAGTGTGACAGTAGTTGCTATCTCGAGAGCTTGAAATGCAGTCTCCAGTGCACCTTCTCCAGCCTCAATATATCTGTATGAATTCAAGTTGCTGACAAATATATCCTCTTCTCCATTGACGGTCACTATGGAGTTCCCGTTCACAAATTTTAATTTCTGGTGGAGAGTGGAGGTGACTGCCCCAGCTGCGTGAATCCAAGGACGCCCTAGTAAGCAAGTGTAAGCTGGTTCAATCTCCATTACTTGGAAATTGATACAGAAGGTATGAGGGCCAATTATAACATGAAGGTCTACTTCTCCAAATACTGGACTCTGCGATCCGTCAAAAGCTTTAACTACCAGACGACTTGGTCTAACCACAAGACCCTCCAAAGCTATTTTATCTAGTGTAGCCTTTGGCATCACATTTAATGATGAACCTGTGTCAATCAAAACTCTAGCCAGATGAGCCTTTCCACATTGGATGGAGATATGTAAGGCTTTGTTATGTGACTTTCCTTGTGGAGGCAGCTCACTATCACTGAAACCCAGGCATGCCCCAGCAGTCAGGTTGGCCACCATGCCATCGAATTGATTGACTGTGATATCCTTAGTTACATGGGCGGCATTCATAATCTTCATCAAGGCATCTCGATGCCTCTCGGAGTGTATCAGTAGCGATAAGAGTGATATTTTAGATGGCGTCTGTTGCAACTGATCTACCACCCTATAATCACTCTTCTTAATCAAAGCCAGAAACTCCTCAGCATCCTTATTGACAGTCTCTTTACCCTTAGGCTCAACCTCGTTACTTGGACTCATGGCAGCTTGATCACCAGGTTGTGTCAAGTTTTCATTAGCCGTTGGTTGTGCTTGCGCAGTTTTATATATGCGTCCACTACGGGTCATGCCCCCAGGCCCCACAAGGCTTGATACATCAGGATTAGTGCCAGAATTGTACTCCCAAGGCACTCCTTTCATTTTATCCAAAGGATATGGATCGGTGACCGGGATGGTCCTAGTATGCTCTTGTGCAGGTATCCTCAATGGTGATCTCAAGCATGGGATGATTAATGGCTTTCTTGCCCCTTGTGCGGGTATCATTAAAGGCTCGTTTCTTTCCACCATAGCCACATACTCTTCTTCAGGGTGTTCCTCAAGTTGGATCAAACCTTGATCCATGAGTCTCTGCAAAGTGTCTTTGAAAGCTTCGTTATGTTCTAGGATAAACCCCTTCATAAGAAGATACCTCTTAAGGGCATCTACAGGGGAATTCCTTTGTTGAACCAACTCTTGCTCGATGACAACTTCTATTGCATTGACTGCGCCATCATGGTATGGCATCGGGTTTGTTTTCACATTGGGTTTGTCAAAGGCGATTGCCCCAGATTCAATCAGATCCTGAACGATGTGCCTGAAAGCCCAACATTTCTCCAAGGTATGCCCGGGCGAATTGGCATGGTATTCACACCTCTCATTTGGTTTGTAATTGGGTGTGATCTTGCCTGGGGGAAGAGGTGTCAATGGTTTAATTTCTACCAAGGACTCGTTTATCAAATATCTCAGTATCTCCTTCTTGGAAGTAGGTAGCGGATCGAATCTCCTTTGACCTTCCTGGAACCGGTTCTGTTGTGGTGGAAATGACATGGAAGGTCTAGTTTCCTGATGTCCCACAGCATTAGTCTCTCCTTCCTTCTTCTTTGTGAAGGTAGGAGCGGGCCTCTTTGACTGATAAGATCCTGGGGATGCCCCTTGTATCTTCCCATTCTTAATCCCGTTTTCTATCCTTTCACCAATAACCACTAAATCTGAAAATCCTGAGGATACGCTTCCAACCATTTTATCATAGTATGGCCCTTGCAATGTAGCCATAAACATATTTACGAGTTCTTTCTCCAACAGGGGAGGTTGGACTCGGGAAGCCATTTCCCTCCACCTCTGTGCATACTCTTTGAACGATTCCTCTTTCTTTTGTGACAAATTTTGGAGTTGCATCCGATCGGGTGCCATGTCCAAATTGTATTTATATTGCTTCAGGAATGTATTAGCAAGGTCGGTCCAATTTCGGATATGAGGCTTCTCTAATTGCATATACCAGTCAACCGATGCTCCACTCAAGCTATCTTGGAAAAAATGCATCATCAGCTTTTGATCATGAGCATAAGCAGCCATTTTTCGCACATACATGCGCAAGTGATTCCTCGGACAAGTGAGTCCCTTGTACTTTTCAAAGTTGGGAACTTTGAACTTGTGTGGAATTGTCAGGTCCGGGAATAAACTCATTTCAAAAGTGTCCACGTCGAAAGCATCATATCCTTCTACAGCTTTCAGTCTTTCTTCCAATGCCTTGATTTGCCCACTCTCCTTAGAATCCTCCCCAGAATTAGTAGAGGTCAGCTTTGGTTGAGGGACTTGATCTGTGTCATTAGTGTCCCCATATTGCAGATCCAGGTAGTCCTCATCCCTAAGAGGATTGTTGACAGGAATGCGAACTGTGCGAGACGTCCCTTCCTTCTGAGCAGCAGGAACGAACCCTTCTTGAGAGGCTTCTCCCTCTTCATGGGTCGTGGTGACCCTTTTTGAGGAGTGAGCATTTGTTTTGTGAGGGTCATGGCCTCGAACATATCCTAACAATGGGTTGCCATCATTTGGCATCTCTTCATACTGCTCCTGAACCTCCTTAGCTTTGTCTTGTTTATCCTTGAGGTCCTTCATGAAACTCAGCATTTGAGTCATTCCTCCCTTGAGGTCCTCAAAGGTGCCTTTCAGTTGGGTCATTTCTTCGCGAAGAGCGGCTTGGTTCTGCTCTAGTTGTTCCATTGCTTTCTTCTTCTGAGCTCTTGTTTGGATGAGTGATCGGGTTGCAATGGCGTGACTGGAGATGAAGACAGTTTTCCTTTTAATGTTTTGAAAAGAAATGCCATGCTATGCGTGCTTTGAATGATATGCAAATGCCATGCTCATGTCTTATCCACATTGTTATTATAATATATTTATATATATTTATATATTAACATATATGTCTATATATATATATATATATATATATATATATATTATTTCTTTTTTTTGTTTATTTTTTTCTTTTTTTTTTGTAGTAGGAACCCATTTTTTGAATAATCCTTTTTGGTGAAAAATTGCAAAGAAATCGAATAATACGGAAATAAACACACTTTATTAATTTAAAATACTTTAAAGAAAGTACAAATTAAAATTGTTCAACTTTGTGAAAAGAAATAAACAATCAAAGAAATTAAACTTTCAAATAAAATAAAGCTATAAACGACTAAGAACGCCTATGCATGTCCTCCTTGAATTTGTCCACCATGTCCCTACAAAGCTTCATGAATTCTTTGACTTCTTCAGGAAGGATAATAAGAGATGATTCCGCCTTTGCTAAGCTCTTTGGAATGTCTAGGATTAAATCATTGCACAAATAGACCAACTTGTCATAATTGTCACGACATTTCTCATAGTCTTTAAGCATCTTAGGAACCATACTCACATGCTCATAAGCTGTAGAAACAATTGTGTATTGTCTCTCCCAATAATCCCTTTCATCTCTCGCAGAATCGCACAACTCTTTTTGCCTTAGTAGTAATTGCCTAAGCAAAGCCAAAGCCTGAAGTGCTCTATGACGCTAATCGGTGCGCTGTAAAAGTGCTTCTTCCGCGGCCAATCTTCTTGTGCGTTCTTCTTGTCCAGAATTGCGGGCTTCTTGAAGATCAAATTTTAAATCCCTTATTTCCACCTCTTGATCTTTAGTTCTATCTGTTAATTCAAAGACCACAGCTTCTAGATTTTTCTCGGATTCCGCTTTGTCATGGGAAGCCTTTTCATAACGCCTTCTCCACCTTGCAATTTCTATATCCGCTTGTGCCAACCTCTCATTATGTGCTTCTAGATTAAAATTAGCACTTAGAACTCCTTCGGTTGCTCGCTTTCTTTTATTCCTTTGTCTATCATTCTCTTCCTTAGCGGCTTGAAGCTCTTGGCTCTTCTCCTTAAGATCGAAGCGTAATTGGCTTTTTTCGTTGGAAAGTCGATGTATGTCAAGCTCTAATTTTTCCTTTTCCTTACGGGACGCCTCTAGGGCAGCCTTGATTCCTTATATCTCTTCGATGGATAGAGAAATAGGATTAGGAGAATCGGGCTTGTATGTGGGATCCACAACAAAAGGTAGCAAAATCTTTCCAACTCTCTCTTGAACCCATCTAGTGTAAGGTTCTTTAGTAACAATATTCTTCGGCCCATAGTTCTTTGTTTGAACATGCTTCCAAGCTTGAATTATTTTCTTTAATGTTCTTGGCTCTCCTTTCCCATTATCATGCAAAATTAGTCCTTCCACTTGTTGATCGGAAGGCCCGCAATCCATAGAATGACCCAATTGGCGCAATGCAAGCACGGGATTATAATTAATACAACCCAAAGTTCCCATTAAAGGTACATTATTAAATTCTCCACATTTATAAATAATTCTTTCAGAATTTAATTTCCTTGCAAACCAGAAGATAGAATCCGCATTGAGAGCTCTTAGCTTTTGAGACCATTCATGCCTAGTCAAATCTTTGATTAAATAACTAGCCTTGTAAAGGTGAGAAGTCAACCAAGAGTACAGTAAATGAAGACAACAAGATATCGCTCCCCTTTTCTTTTCATACCGATCATGGATAGTATAGTAAATATTATCAAGAATAGTAGGAGTTGGATCCTCATTTGAATTTCTGAAGGAGGTGAAGACATGAATAGCAGCATCATCAACATATTCTGCCTTATTAGGCAGTAGAACAATACCAAAAATTAAAAGAGCCAAAAAATGTCCGCAAATGTCCCATTTTTTCTTTTGAGCATAAGACATAGCTTGAGCTTCCAAATAAGTTCTTTTAATTCCTTGTATTCCTCCATCGGTTTTGTGATTAGCTTCTAAATCCGCAACGGGCACTTCCAAAGCTTTGGCTAAATCAGACATTTTCAGCCCTTTTTCCAGCACCTGTATAAAATACTTTTTTAATTCTTGAAAACCCAAGCATAGCATCCATCTCCTCCAAAGTAGGAGTCAACTGAAAATCCTGAAAAGTGAAACATCTGAGCGGCGGATCATAAAACTGGATCAAAGCGGTGATTGCTTCTTCTTGAACCTTAACCTTGAGCAAGTCCAAAATATCTCCATAACGGCCTTCAAACCTGTTCAAAGCAGTTGATGACATCTTATCCCTTATATTTCTCAATTTCTTGATGTCAGGCACTGAGACGGTGAGGTGGACAATAGGCTTCTTAGCATTCATTTTTCCTGAATTTTCACCAAAAAGAATTATTATTATTTTTTTATTCTTCTTTTTTTCTCCTTTTTTTTTTACCTGTGGATAAGACATGATAAAAATATGCATATGATGTATGATGCATGCAAATAATTATACAAAAGAAACACAATATTATAATAATAATAAGCACATATTCAGCATATAATCACATAGGCCCTAAGTTCGTAGGTTCGACGTAACGGCTCGGGAGCCTACCCTTCCCATGGGAAAGTTCTAGAAGGTCTCATGGGATCATTCGTAGCCGCCGAGACTTTTTGTCTCTTTGGATTTTAGAACAACTCATTGGTCCATGAGGTTCGAATTTTAGGGGTCGGTTCCCAGAGAGATCAGCTAAATACCCAGTCCACCCCTCAACAAGGTCGAGCCTCGTATCAGAACTTTCCAAATATTTAACCCACTCTGAGTGGAATTATAATAAGACTCGTAGGCGATGTAGTTCCCCTCTGGTCATTATTATAATTCCCACGCTTAGGCTTAACAATAGTAAAATATACCCAACAGTGCAAATTATATAATAATTAAACATTTAATGCAAATATGGCAAATAAACATTTAATAAAAAACAATAAATAAATAAATAAATAAATAAATAAGCATTTATTATCAAAAGATGAACTTTCCCCCAAACCCTAAACGTGGCAAGTTTGCCAAACCCTAAAATGCGCCAAAAACCCTAAACCACAAACCTAAACCTAAACCCTCTCAAGCCTTAGGAGCATAATAATTCACCATATGTGTTTCCCCAGCAGAGTCGCCAGCTGTAGCAACCTGCCCTAAAATTAAAGGTTTTAGAGTCGCCACCTATTCTGAAGGGCGAATAGGAAACCCTACGCAGATATGAGATTCAGGGTAAGTTATTATAATCAGGTTGAGGGAAGGTATTAGGCACCCTCAACCCTTTCCTAAAGGCTAACATTGCAAAGATAAAGGTTTATGGCTAATGAAATGAAAAAGGCAAAAATTAAGATTTGAAACTGAATTGAGATTTTTAGGGGGGAGACTCGCCTTGTTACCAAGTGCCTACGTACCTCCTTATGGAGGATCAGAGTCAACGTAGTTCGGGCACAGGGTTGTACGCCTTAGAATTAGATCTGAATGGTTTGAAGGCTTTTTGAATGGCCTATCGTAGTTTTGAGTTGTAATTTGAAAGATGAAAGTGTTTTGAGTATTTTGGGCGCACAACCCTGATTTAATATGACACCGTTAGATGCAGTGATCAATAGATTTGATCAGTATAGCTAACGGATTAGGGGCATTGCTGATTGCTCAGATTGATAGATTGATCATCGCGGGCAGCAAATTAAAATGTATTTTAATTTATGTATTTTTTTATCTCTCGTCTAAAGCGACTGATAGCTTCAGTCGGGTCGAGGAGAGAATTAATAAGAGTTAAGTGAATTATAATTTAATCAGAAAAATTATTTCTCGTCTACTACGACTAATAGATTTAGTCGGCTCGAGGAGAAATTAAGTCATCAGTGAAAACAATTAAACAAATTTTTAAAGATTTAATTAATTAGTTGTCAAAAGAAAATAATTAACAAATTTTAGAAATTAGTTAATTAATTTTATTTGCTTTGTAAGGGGGGGTGTATTTTACTAGGGGTAAGCAGATTTGGGGTGTGTGGACAGTAGGGGCTTAAGCCCAATGTTGTGATGGTGATCCGTTTGGTTGTGTACGACGCGTGTGCATGGTTTACGCTGTGTACTCAAGTGTGGATCGTTGGATCTGGATCTACAGGCATCCTATGGCCTGCATGTACTTGCGCTGAAGGAGTATGATGAGGTAAAGGCACAGGATCAAAGTCCTTATGCCTGCCAAGTGGCCATAGTAGGCCAAGTGGCGCTCAACCGAGAATGATCGAAGTGGTTTACGCGCTTTCTCTCTCATTCCCACTCTCATTTCTCCCTTTTCTTTCTCTCTCTAACTCTTCCTTCTCTCTAAACGCTCTCCAACATTCAATCAAAGCCCAGAACATACCCCTCTCTGGCCACCATAAACCACCGCTCGAACCCAGGTTTCCGGTTGATACTCAACTGGAACCTTCAAACATTCATCCCATCTAAACCCAACATGCCCAGAACAACGAATCCTAACTCGAATCTTCAACCAAAACCCTTAGAACCCTAACAATCTTATGAACCCTAACCCCCAAAAATTTCCAGATTCAAACGAAACAAAATGCGAACATGCAATTGATTCAAAACCTAAGCTAAGCTCGATTAAATTACCTTGCGTCTTCAGTTTCTGAATCGTATCGGCTTCCCCAAATGCTTATTCCTTCTGTCTCTCTGAGTGTTTTGCAGGTTCGAACGAAGCTCAACGAAAAGCTTGAAGATCTTAGGGTTCGTTCGCGGCGGCTCCAAGGGTTTCTCTCCAGAAAATTCGCGAAATTTTTCCTCTCCTACTCCTTCTAATTTCTTTTCATTATATACTTAGGTTTTGATTTAGTTTTAGGAATGTTTTGATTTGATTCGTTCTAAAATTGTTTGTAATATTATTCTAAATCAAATGAAGTTATTATGTTAAATTTGTTAAGATTTGATTCACAATCCTTGATTTGATTTTGTTTGCGTTATTCAGTTTGTTCCGATATTTGATTGAAGATTGTTTCCTTAGATTCATTTACGCTTGCATTTGATTTGTGGGCTTGGGCGAAGATTGAAGCTAGGGTTTGTGTGGCTGGAGGCAGCGGCGGCGCGGAGGAGGTGGAGGCTAGGGTTACGTTTGGGAGAGAAGGTGAATAGGAACCGGGTTGGGTTTGACCCGGTCCGACCCCTGATGACCCGTAAGGCCCATTGACTCCATTTGGCCCAACAACACGACAACAACAAAAACAAAGAGCTTCAATTAATTAGTTAATCAGTAAAAAAAACAAACTAATCAACTAATAATTTTAATAATTAAAATTAATAAAACCCTAATAAGAATGATTAGTCTTAATATAATTGGACTCCTATTTTTTTTTTTTGAAACAAAATTATATAATAATTCTATTAATAATAATTCAAATAGTTATTAATAATAGTAATATTATTTAATAGAAGAATGGAAAGTTTTGTAATAAAAATGAGTAAATGACTAGAAACACATGGGCCAGAATAAATTGGACCTCAAATATGTGATGTTCGCACCTCCACCAATTTATACGGGCATTTTATAAGAAAGCGAGTTTAATAATAGGTGTATTAAACCCTATGGCTCTTAATTTTTAATGCCCTTAATAAATTAAAATTGGAATTACACCGGGTAAATTTTGGGGTATGACACATTGCCACTGTTACTGGAAGAGGGAATCGAATCTGAAGGAAAACACTTAAGAGGAAAAACATGTGTTGGGCCTTCTATATCCTCTTCACCGCCCCTGACCAAATAAACAGGCTTTTTGACAATTTACCTAATGGGCTTTCCTTTAAAAACGCCCCTGGGCCCACCCATTAAAGAAAGAGAATTAAGGGATACTTTTTTCTTTTTCCTATTTTTTCTCGGTAAAACCCCAACCTCATATTTTAATGAATCACCAACTTCAGAAGAAAGCATGGCCCCACATTGAACAGAAGGTGGAAAGGTTTTAACCTTTGAATTTGGTAGCCCTGATAGAGTACGATCAGAAGAAGAAGCAGAAAATTGAGAACATGTTCCAAGATTGTTCCTTTTCTTCTTTAAGATATTCTGGATTGCATTATCAAAAGTAGCGTCTGCCTCCCTTCTTTTTGACTCAACACCCAAAGTGTTATCACTATTCTGCTGACAACCTACATCTTCACGTGGAGAAACGTGTAAAATATGATCAGCTCCCTCACGTTTTCTGCCAAGGAGCTCTTCATCTTTATCCATTGTGTAATTCACTACATCATATTCATCCTCTATCTTCTCCCCACTCCCATGGTTCTCGACCATAGAAACAGAATCAGAGTTTGAGGAAGAATTAGATTGCATACTCGGTGTAGAAATCTTCTTCGCTGCAATTCTAACCGGGCCATAAGTGTCTTCACGGAAAACTAGACTAAATGTCTCCCCATCAATAGAAACCTCCATGTAGTTTTTTAGAACAAAGTTAAAAGGTACCCTCATCATGATTCTTGCTATGTCCATATTAACACCCGATAAAGTGTTATCATCAACACAAATAAAAGAACCAATCTGATTTGCCAGAGATTCAAAGAAATCAGTACCCCAAACATGGCAGGGAACACCATAAACTCTCACTCAAACCACCCATTCACAGTCAACATCCACCGGATTCCATGGCCTGATCGATTTAAACCATTGTTTCCACCACCATTATCCTTCATTAATGAGTTCTGGAATAATTCCTTCCTCCATTTCCTCTAATAAACACAGATTTGCACCAAGAGGATGAACTTTTATAGAAAAGAACCCTTTAATCTCCATATGCGTTTGGATATTATACGATTCTCCTGCGAAAATCACTTCCCCAATAAACGCCTTACTCCATCGATCCCTCAACGAAGATTGAGAAGAGTACGAGTAAAAAGGCTTATGGTTCTGATTCATCTTATGATTCTGGTTATCATTCTTCTCCCCTCCCCCTTGGACAATTGCAGCAAAAGACTTGGAATTGTCCACCCACCTATTAAGCCTCACCTGAGCCGATTCCCTCACCTGAGTCGGTTCCCTCCTGCCTCCATCACGATTCTGAGTTTTAACTGGAACCTCTTTCCCTTCATTCCTATTGAACCTTGGTTGATTAGCGTGAATTTTTCTACCATCAATTTGAATATTATCCAACTTCACCGCCAACATTCTCTCATCCTTCACCTCCTTGAATCTAGCAAACCCAAAGCGTTTCCCGAATTTGTTACGCCTTGGAGGTATCACCACCTCCAAGATTTCCCCCACACAACCAAACAAGTTGAAAATATCCACCGTCCTACATCTGTTTGGAAATTCAGAGAAATAGAACGAAGAGATTTTCTCTCCTACCCTCGCCTGCAGCCCTCCGTAAGGAAATGCATCCCATCTAGTTGATACGTTCCTGAAACTTTTCTTGTGTACATGCTGCCACGCCATTGCCAACACGAACAAACAGGCAACAGAAAGAAAAAAGACTTAGAGAGAAGGTAGAGCAAAAAACACTTTCTCTCTCATGATTTGTTTAAAATTTAATTCTTTATTAGCGACGTTGGTCTCACGTTGCTACTTTGAATGTTTTATTTTTTAAAAAATTATATAACGCAGGTATAATTGTATTTTTATATAATAAATTAATCAATTTATATAATAAAATTTATATATAATAAAATTTATATAATAAAATTTATAGAATAAAATTTTATAAAATAAATTCATATAATAAATTTTATATAATAAATTCAATTAAATAAAACTAAAAATTTAAAACTAATATTTTAATGAATTAAAATGTAAAATAAGTTGCATAAATATAAATTTAAAACAAATGAAATACAAAATGTTTTTATGAGACATCATCATCATTCGGAAAATAATTATCAGGATTAAAATCATCATCCACTCTATCATCCTCCGGCTCTGGATCAAGAACATTACGATAATTTCCACCATCTTGCATAAATCGTCTCATCTGCTCCTCCATCTCAGATTGCTTCTTCATAATGCCCTCTATCTGCCGTGCATGCAATTGCTCCATATCAGATTGCGTCTTCCACATCATCTCCATTTGCTGCTCTTGTTGCTGCCTCAGGGCCTCATTTTCGCATCTCGCCTCACTTAACGCCAATTGCCTTACTGTTTCAGCTTGTTCCCGTGTCAGATTTGGTTGACGCGATCCACCCTCTCCATCTATAATTCTTTGAAACAGATTGCGATCACCAGCTCTATAGTTGGACGCCAAATTTCCAGCCCCAAAAACGCAACCATCAGGCCCTTTTTCTTTAATAACCTCACACCAAATATAGTGATCAACATCAGCGTTAAAATATTTACATGCATATTTAATTATACTAAATAAATATGTACATAGTATACTAAATTAAAATATATTAAAAAGTTGCCACGTGATTTTCACGCCACAACTTATGATTTGCCACGTAATTTTCACGTGGCAATTTATCAATTGCCACATGAAATTCACGCCACAATTTATAGGTTGCCACGTGATAATAACGTCATAAATTTTTTATTAAATTAAAAAAAAATAAACAACATAAATTTCATTACTTACAAGATACAATGTCGTGCGTTCGTCGACAAAACCTCCTGATCTCCTTGTCCGGATCCTTGAAAGCAACTCAGGCATCAATGGTTTTCTCCCCAACTCCTTAGCCTAAATAATAAAATTAAAAAATAATTAGTAAAATATATTATGAATAAAGATGTAATGTAACTTAAAAAATTTAAAATTTTTACCAATCGTCGGACATGCTCCGCGGTACTAATACTTCCAACTGTATTGACACAACCCCCCTTTTCAGATGCCCTCATCTTCTTAAAAGTTTCTGATTTAGCCAAAAATTCTGGAGTCCTCCAATATGTAACAAGCTCCTGAAAAACCTCCTCGCCTATCCAGCTAGGACGGATGCCATGACGCTTATAATTCTCCCTTACTCGTCGCAGCATATCAGACATTCTTTTAGAGCATCTGGTATTGAAAACTTTCTGAACCATTTTTTCATTCAACGGATCCCACACATATTTCACCTGCAATGTTGTATGACATTGAAATAAAATGTTAAGTAATTATAATGAGAATTTCATTTAAATAACAATAACTAAAAAAATAAATTAAATGCACAACTTAAATAAATAACAATAAATAACAATACCTTAAACATTTTAAACCATTCATCTTTATTTTTGACATCGCCATGGCTCTTAAAAGATGATTTATACATCTGCTGAATTATATAATTAACAATCCTAGCAGCAGTCCGACTCGGCGCAAAACTAAAACAAAAAAGGAAAATGTTAAATATAAATTTATACAAAAAATGAAAATGTATACATACTATAAAAGTTTTTAAATAGGAAACTTACTTGCTTCCTTCGGGCCAAATCCAAAATCTACCGTCAACGACATGAATCCCATCGGGATCATCCCTCCCACGAAGATCAACTCCATCTATCTCATCAACTGCCTCATCAAATTCCTCATCAACCTCACATGCTGGTACATGTGTGGGATATGGAGTGCATGAGCCTCCAGCCTGTGTGGGGCGTGGACGGGGAGATCGTCCAGCCTGTGTCGGATGTGGACGGGGAGATCGTCCAGCCCATGGTGGATGTGGACGGGGAGATCGTCCAGCCTGTGTCGAACGTGGACTAGGACATCGTCTAGCCTGTGTCGGACGTGGACTAGGAGATCGTCCAGCCTGTGTCGGACGTGTACTGCTGGATCCTCTTGTCTGCTGGAAGGATGAAGTCATCTGGATGGGATATGAAAAACCAGATCCTCCAGTCTGCTGGAAAGATGAAGGCAGGCCAATATGAGCGAATGGAAAGCTGGGTGAGGGCACACCAGTATGTGCGAATGGAAAGCTAGTTCCTCCTGCCAGCTGGAAGGACGAGGGCACACCAGTATGCTGGAAGGATGACGGCATTTGAGTCGATGGGAAAGGCAAACTGGATCCTGAGTATCGGAAAGATGCAGATACCCCAGACAGGAATGTGTGGGAGGAGAGTAATGGGGTAAAACCCTGAGTACTAGCTAAAGACATAGGATCAACATGACTCTGAGGGGGGGGACACACGGCCGAATGAGGTGCGTCACATACTACTATCCTCGGACGTTGGGACTTCTTCTTACCACTATCTTTACTCTTAGGTGGCATTTTATCTATTTTATTATTCATCAACAAAGATAATAAATTCATTAAGATCAATATATATTCATTAACAAATTTAATATATATTCATTAACACATAAATAGATATTCATTAATACATAAATAGATATTTAATAGATATTATTCAATGTTTAGTTATTCTTCATCTTCGTTATCCATATCATTCTCTTCATCATTCTCTTCGTCATTCTCTTCATTATTGTCATCGAATTCAAACTCTTCATCATTCTCTTCATTATTGTCATCGGATTCAAACTCTTCATCATTCTCTTCATCCACATTATTTTCAACCAACAATATAGATGCATCAACTTGATGTCCCTCAACAGTTGTATCAGAAAAACTTGTAATGTCTTCAGCTGCAACCACTTCATTAATTTGATCAACATCATCAACTTGATAGGCAGCATCTTCTACTTGATCGCCATTTTCAATATGACCTTGCGGTTTTGTTTTTATTACAACACACCATCCTCTTTTACGTGTTACAAATGAAGGATAAGGTACATAATAAACTTGCCTAACAATATGTGACATTATGAAAGGGTCATACTCTTTGTATTTCCGGTTCATTTGAATCTCAACAGTACCGTATGACTTGTCTATTTTTGTGCCTCTACTTGGATCATACCATTCACAATAAAACAAGACAACTTTATTTTCTGAATCCAAGTAATTGTATACCAACTCGTAGATATGTTTAATAACTCCATAAAAGTCGTCTTCACCGCCATCTGTAACTCCTTTTACAAATACACCACTGTTTATGTTTTTTTCCCTTCAGTCCATGCCTCACTGTGAAACTTATATCCGTTCACGAAGTATGTGTGCCAATCTTTTGCGCTTTGGATAGGGCCTTCTGCCAAGTTCTCAAATGGAGTATTTCTGGAGTTAGTGGAAACACACTAGACAATCTTTGCTTGAACCATAAGGGAAATTGAGCATGAATGACGTCGGATGTTGACGGTACACCGTTACTATGAAAATAGGCATTGTTAAATTCCCTACAAAATATACACCATAAGTTTAATAAGTTTGGTATACAGGCATTGTCAACAAAGTTAAAAAAATTTGGGTAAACTTACTCAAGATATGGTTTAACTTCAACGCAGTTGATCAAGACATGGACATGTGCGGATTGCATTTCTTTCTGGGTCAACCAATGCACACTCTTCTTTCCAGAAGGTCAACCTAGAAGCCCGAATACTGATAAGGTGAATTGACTCCTCTGGTTGACATTTACGGGATTCTGTATGGCTCTAGGATTTAACATCAAGTGATTAAAATAATGACTGCAAAAATGTGATGTTTCTCGATGCAAGTAATGTGCACATATAGAACCTTCAACTCTTGCTTTATTCTTCACTGATCGCTTTGAATCACCCATGAACCTTTCAAACGGATACATCCACCTATATTGAACTGGTCTACCAAGAAAAGCTTCATATGCAAGATGCACAAGTAAATGTTCCATGGAGTCAAAGAAACCAGTCGGAAATACTTGTTCCAACTTACAAAGAATGATTGCAATGTTTTGGTCCAACTTCATGATGTCTTCCACTTTTAAAGTTGGTGCACAAATATCTCTAAAAAACTGACTAATTTCAGTTAGTGGATCAAGAACATGTTTGGGTAGCGAGCCAAATGCAATTGGTAGCAATTGTTCCATAAAAATGTGACAATCATGACTTTTCATTCCATGCAACTTCCCAGTGTTAGGGTCAGCACACCTTGATAAATTCGATGAATACCCATCGGGCATTCTCAAATCTTTTAACCATCGACAAACAACTTTAGCTTCTTGGAAAGTCAGACTGAAACAAACCTTGGATTTTAATAACTTTCCATTCGGTAGAGGCTTCAACTCCAACTCTCTTCTGTTACACCATTGTTCCATGTCTTGTCTGGCCTTCTCATTATCTTTTGTTTTTCCTTTCACATCCATCACTGTGTTAAATACATTATCAAAAAAATTCTTCTCAATATGCATAACATCTAGATTATGGCGCAACAAGTTATCTTTCCAATACGGGGGGTCCCAAAATATACTTTTTTTGTCCAATTGTGCGTGACTCCGTATCCTTCAATTCGGCATGCTTTGCTAGTATCTGTAAATTTTGGTAGCTCACTAACTTGTTCCCATATATCCCATGGTGGCAATCGAGGCAGAGGCAAATCTTTCACTCGTACATCTTTTTCAAAGTGCTTCCATGCCTCGCCATCAGATGGATGCCGCATAGTGCCTGGACTTGTTTTATTTGTGTGATGCCATGTCATTTGACTTGCACTGTGCATTGAAGCAAACATTCTTTTTAACCTTGGTATTATTGTAAGATAAAACATGGACTTTACTGCTACACGGTCTTGATTAGTGTTAACGACTCTACTGCGAACTTTATATCTTGGACTCATACAAAACTTACATTCCTCCAACAATCCATTTTGAGTACCAAACTCATTGTCGTAAAACAACATACAACCATTAATGCAACAATCAACCTTTCTTACTTTTACGCCCAACTTCGACACCAACTTCTTTACTTCATAAAATGTTGTAGGCAAGTTATCTTTCATTGCAGTTGAGTCCAACATCATTTTTACGAAGAATTCCAAACACTGATCAGGAACATTCCAATTTGACTTGGCAGCCAATAATCTCACACACATTGATAACTTTGAGTCAGACGATCCATCAAACAACGGTGTATTCATCTCATTCAACAACTGATAAAATTTTTGCGCTTCCTCATTCGACAACTCTTCCCCACTAAAATCTTCAGGTTGATCATAGGTCACGTTCACACCAAAAGCATCCTCAACCATGTCACCAATCAGATTAAAGTTTTCGATCATATTCCATAGGCGGCTGACTACTTGAAGCATGCGCGTTGCTAGTCTCTGGTACGTTACTAGGCAGTTCTTCACCGTTAAATGTCCAAACCCAATAATTTGCAATGAAACCCCTTCTATGCAAATGAGATATTACTTCCTGTGGGTCACTAATTATTGGTCTACATTCACATTTAAGACATGGACACCTAACTCCTCCTTCGCTTCGACATAATTCCTGAGCAAACGCCCAACTGATAAACCCTTCAACTCCTACTATAAAATTGGGTTTAAGTCCCATTCTTCCTAGAAATGTTCTATCGTATATCCAACTACGATAATACTGATAATATTCCATACTGCACATTTATATAATCATTGTCATTTTGAGTTACAAATATTAATCAACTTAATATTATTCTTAGACGTATACTAGTTAATATTTACTATTCTTAAAAATATTATTTAATAACAATACTACTAAAATTTTTAACTACACATGTTATATTAAACATATGTTAACCATAAAGTTATTTTTTTTTTAACTACACAATTTAAACTACACATATTGGATATATTATTTAATAAAAATACTACTATTAAATATTTACTATTATTAAAAATATTATTTTTGATGCACGTGATTACCACATCGCTATATTTTTTTATTTTAAATATACATATATAATATATATTCTACTTTTAATATATATTTTAATTTAAAAAAATGCATTTTCAATTTAATAACAATAACATATATTTTAATTTTAGAAATATAACATATAATCATATTATATTTTATTTTATTTTAAATATACATATATAATATATATTCTACTTTTAATATATATTTTAATTTTTAAAAAAATGTATTTTTAATATAATAACAATAACATAACATATAATCTTTTTCTATTTAATATATACTGCACATAAAAAAAATTATTTTCAATTTAATATTTTGTGTTTTTAAGAAAAATTACATAAATTATATTTTTTTTATTAATATTTTCTGTTTTTAAGAATAATATCATAAAATACATATATTTTATTTAGAAAATAAAAAAAAGATTTTAAAAATAAATCTAAACATTTTTAACATTCTAAACTCCTCAACTCCTAAACTCAAAATTATAATCTAAATCATATACATTTTTATCATTCTGACAATTTAATCTACTAAATATGAAAGAAAAAAAAAAGCAATATAAAACATATATTATTTTTAATAATATCCTATTAATTTTTAAAAATAATATATAATAGTTTTTCTATTAATTTTTAAAAACAACAACATAAAATATATTCTGTAAATTAATATATAACAGTTTTAATGATATTAATTTATAATAATTTTAATAATAGTTTTAATATATCAGTTTTTTTCTAATAGTTTTAAAAATACTAATAAAAGATATATATATTTTTCGTTTTTATTTTATTTACTATATTCTGTTTTATTTTTTAATTTTTTATAAAATAAATATTTAATATTTAATTTATAATTTCATTTTATAATAATTAATTTAAAAAATAACCTAATTAAAAAAATAACCTAATAAATCTATTAAAAATATATTACATTATAAATAAATATTTAAAAAAAATCTGAAAAAAATAAAAAACTTACCTCTTCTTCCATCTACTCCTCCTTCACCTTCTTCTTCTCCTCCTTCACCTTCTTCTTTCTTCAAAATGGAAACAAAAAAATTTAAACCATTAACAACATAATACAGTATGAATATAAAACAAAATTATAAAAAATACTGATGTAATTTACCTTTAATACAACAATATGTGAAATTTGTGAAACATATTTGGGATTGAAAGGTATGAAAAATTGAATTGGGATTGAAAATTTGGGGATTTTCGGAGAGGAGGGACGTTTCTGGTTTTGTGTTGGGATAGCAGAGAAGAAATTGATATTGTAAAGGAGGAATAGAAGTGGAAGAAGCAGAACGCGTGAATAAATAAACTAATCAGTGACGTGAGAACCACGTCGCAACCTTGTCACGTGAGACTCACGTCGCAACACGACAACGGTAACATTAATTAATGTTCCTGCATGCAATGCTGCCACCATGTCACTTCAGTGGAACGTTGAATTTTCCCTCTAAAAGTTGCGACGTGTTTGTAACGTCACAACTAAATTTTTTAAAATTTGAATCTCCCCCTACGTGAATGTTATAACTTTTTCTATTTTAATTTATAAACTTAATATAGTGACGTGTATCCCACGTCGCAACCAAAAAATTGATGTTTAATCTCATGCGCCTTACATTTCAATTTTTTTAAAAACATAATATCTATTTCCTCGGTTATGCTGGCAACTGAGAGGTAAGATTATGATCAACTCTCATTCAAATCTCATCAACTGCATTTAAGCACATTTGTTTTTTTTGTTTTTTACTTATGACATATTCCTTCCGTTAATCTAAAAATGGAGGGAAAAGATTTTGATCAACCCGTTCGAATTCTAGCAACATCCTTTTAGTGCACTTTATTTTATTAATTTTTTTATTTATTACGTATTTCTTCAATTTTGAAGGAAACCAAGGAAAAAAATATATGTTTGTTTATTTAATCAACAAATCTTTATCTTTGATTTTATAAAATAACAATGGTCAAAACATTGACAACTCATAAATCAACAAATCTTTATCCTTGATTTTTCAAAAACACCGACATCAAATGTTGCTTAAAGTCTTAACTTCAATTACTAACTCTCTCAATTTATGCTATCAGGGTGTATCTCATGTTTCATGTGGACTCAACCATTTTCACGTACAATAGCGCCACCTACATCCATCTTGTATATCTCCATTTTTGTAGAGATTGGGAGGTGGTGGATCACTACACCTAAGGGACAACATCATCGGGTTTCTTCTATAAAAAGTTGAATGATTTGACAAAAAGTAAGGCAGGACATCTAGAAGGATATATTACACAACTTCAGGTAATATTTTTATGAAACTATTTAAGTAATTTTTCTAAGCTAATTAGTATACACAATTTTAATTATTGATTAGAATACGTTAATGGAGGAGAATTTGACTAGGAGTACGTAGAGATTAAGCTATGTGTGAACCACTTAATTTTGATGATGGGTGGTAAAACTATATAGGCATATAGCCATCTAAAGAAGCCTTTATTTCTTAGTACCGCGTGACATGGTGATCGAGAAATGTGCCTTCTTCCTCTTTTATTCTGTGATCACATGTGGATCATTCACAGGGCCGGTCCAAGGGCCAAGCTAATCAAACTAGGGCTTTAGGCCTCAAAAATTTGGGCTTAAAAAAGGCCTCAAATTTTTTTCATTTAGTTATAAAAATATATAATGATACTTGAATTACATATATTATTGTAGTTAAGTTAGTAAAATATAGGTCTTTTTTCCTTTCGATCTTGAGTTCAACTCTTAGCAACCACAAAATTAATATTTTAAAGGCCTCACTTTAAAATTTGTTTTAGGCCTCTAAACTGGTTGGACCGGCCCTGATCATTCAATATTTGTTATGTAGTGTCTAAGTTAATTTACTGAATTTTTGGATTAAGAAGAGAATGGTTAAATTTATGACAATGTTAGAATCATAAAAATATTTTGCATTTTGAAAAAACAGGATGTAGTGTCTAAGTTAATTTACTGAATTTTTGGATTAAGAAGAGAATGGTTAAATTTATGACAATGTTAGAATCATAAAAATATTTTGCATTTTGAAAAAACAGGTCTTCGAGTCCGGATTTTAGAATGTTCAAAAGTTGTTTTCATGTTGCTGTGGTTCGAATCACAACATCCATGACTCAAATAAAAAAAAATTGATTCAAATCACATACTACTGATTTGAATTAGACAAGACTATATTTTATATTTGATTATGTAAGTTTGATTCGAATCACATATTTTTATGACTTAATTGTGATTTGAATCACAAACACTAACTCGGATTACAAATTTAGTTTTTTGTTACTTATTAGATCTTGACTCGAATCACTTCATTTCTTGACTTGAATCATACCTTTTACAAGTGATTTGAATCAAACAATATTTTTCTCTCATTTTTTTATGCTAGATTTCCAACACATATAAAATAATTCTCTCTCAAAACCTTTCACAATGTTGGAAAAATACACTTATACTATTGATTTGAAATTTTACAACTTATTTGTTCTCTCATTTTCACAAGAGTTTTGAATCTGGTTTTTGAGTATTTGCGGAAAAAAAATTCATCTTCTACCTCTTTCTTTATTCATTTTTGTTTAGATCAAACTCTCATCTTCAAAGTGTGAGAACTATGAGGAGATTTGTTATTGTGACTAATATTTCTTTGAAGATTTATTGAGATGTCAGAGGTTTTTAAATTGTGAGGGCACTAAATCTTAAATCTCGGTTTAGCTTTGAGACTAACTGCTTCAAGTTGTTGTTTGAAAAAAAGACTAATCTCTTTAATCCGCTGTTTGGAAGGAAGAGTAACCACTCAACTCTATAGTTCTATATTTGGGAGGAACACTAATTGTTTTCTCTCTATTGTCCGTTGTTTGGTTGGAAGTTAGCCTGAAACTTTATTTTTCCTTGTATAAAGGGGTTCGAGAGTTTAACCTACTAAAAACTCTTAAGCATTACTGGATACTCTTAAGATCAAATCCAGGGAAAATGACTAAGTCTTCTTCATTGAACCTGTATAAATTCTTGGTGTCTTTTCTCTTTACCTTAACTTTTTATGTACTTTCATTTTCTGCTGCTAATATCTAAAATGTTCTTAAAATTTATTTTAAATTCTAAAAATAATCATAGAAGTTTTTCAAACCACGATTTTTATAAAACCCATAATTCATCCCCTCTTGTGTTTGGAGCCACATGTCGAACACTAACAAGTTGGCCTTACAAGCGCGTGCTCCAAAGGATCGTATATACGATCGTTATAAAAACTCCAACTAACCTTTACTTGGATTAAACGTTAACTTTTAGTGAGTTTTCATATAACTTCTTCTAGACTTTAACAACCCACCCCCCCCCCCCCCCACACACACACACACAAACATGTATTAGGCTTACATTAGGGGGTCCTAGGGTGAATCTTGTACTTTTGGTTTATGTGTCATGTTTAAGGGGAGCTTTCCAATGTCCCAACAAGGTTTCGTTTTATTTGACCCAGTCATCAAGTTCTTTAATTCATATCTGTTAGAACAAGAATTGTTCTGATCAAATTATCTTAGTTTTGATGATAACAATGTATATGAATTTTGCTTAAGATAATGTGGTACTCTAATCCTATGCAATTTCCTTTTCAGGAAATATATAAAGAGTATGCACAAATCAGCGCTCAGAAGCTTTGACTCTGAAGGTTCAACATGCAACATCAGAACATGGTCTGGCAAGACATCAGAAGATGGTCAAGCAGAATCAGAACATGGTCTATGGAAGCATCAGAAGGACTGGAGTTCAGAAGCAGAAGCACTGAAGTAATGGTATCACGCTCAGAAGCACTTCAAGGTCAGAAGATCAGAAGATGCTTATGCACCAAGCTGTTTGTACTCTGATGATATTCAAACGTTGTATCTACAAAAGATCAATCAGAATCAAGTACAAGATGGCAGGCTACGCTGACTAACAAAAGGAACGTTAGAAGCTATTAACGGCAATGTCAGTAGTCACAGCAAAAGCAAGGCTCGAGGTAGTTGACAAAAGTGTGAAACATTAAATGCAATGCTGTACGGAATACGCAAAGCATTAAATGCTCCCAACAGTCATCTTCTCATGCGCCTATAAAATGAAGTTCTGAAGAGAAGCAAAGGTTAACGAAACTGCATACAACTCTTAACAAAAACTTTGCTGAAACGCTGTTCATTTTGAAAGCTCTCAAACTTCATCTTCAACCTCACTTATTGCTGTTGTAATAATATAGTGAGAGTAAGCTTTAAACTGTAAGAGAAATATCACAGTTGTGATTATCGCTTTTAAGAAGCATTGTAATACTCTTAGAATTTGTTTACATTAAGTTGTAAAGGACTAGAGTGATCAGTTAGATCAGAAGACTCTAGAAAAGTCTTAGAGGGTATTTAAGCAGATTGTTCCTAGAGTGATCAGGTTGTGATCAGAAGACTCTAGAAGACTTAGCAGTGTCTAAGTGGAAAACCATTGTAATCTCGTGTGATTAGTGGATTAAATCCTCAGTTGAGGTAAATCTCCTGATAAGGGTGGACTGGAGTAGTTTAGTTAACAACGAACCAGGATAAAAATAATTGTGCAAGTTGTTTTTATTTCACAAGTTTTGATACTACACTTATTCAAACCCCCCCCCCTTTCTAAGTGTTTTTCTATCCTTCAATTGGCATCAGAGCGCCGGTTCTAAGGTGCAAGCACTTAACCGTATTTAGAAAAGATTCAGGAAGAGAAAAACTCTTCAGTAAAAGATGGCTGGTGAAATTCCAACAAACACACCTACATCTACATCTGGCTCTGCTGAGCAATACAATGGAAATGGTAACAATGGTTATACTAGACCAACAGTGTTTGATGGTGAAAACTTTGAATACTGGAAAGATAAACTTGAAAGTTACTTTCTTGGTCTAGATGCTAATCTATGGGATCTTCTGTTGGATGGTTACACACATCCAGTTAAAGCCAGTGGTGTGAGGCTCACAAGAAAAGAAATGACTGATGAGCAAAAGAAGGAATTCAAAAATCATCACAAGTGCAGGACTGTTTTGCTGAATGCTATCTCTCATGCTGAGTATGAAAAGATATCTAACAGGGAAACTGCCCATGACATATATGAGTCTTTGAAAATGACTCATGAGGGAAATGCTCAAGTCAAGGAAACCAAAGCTCTTGTGCTAATCCAGAAGTATGAAGCCTTCAAGATGGAGGATGATGAAGACATTGAAAAGATGTTTTCAAGATTTCAAACTCTAACTGCTGGATTAAGAGTTCTGGACAAAGGCTACACCAAGGCTGATCATGTGAAGAAGATCATCAGAAGCTTGCCCAGAAGATGGGGCCTAATGGTGACTGCATTCAAGATAGCAAAGAACCTGAATGAAGTCTCTTTGGAAGAGCTGATCAGCGCCTTGAGGAGTCATGAAATTGAGCTTGACGCCAATGAACCTCAGAAGAAAGGTAAGTCTGTTGCATTAAAATCTAATTATAAAAAATGCACTAACGCTTTTCAGGCTGAAGAAGTAGATTCTGAAGAATCAGAATCAGAAGAAGAAGAAGAAGATGAACTGTCCATGATTTCCAGAAGAGTTAACCAACTCTCGAAAAGAAAGCAGAGGAAGTTCAAAAGCTTCAGAAGCTCAAAGAAGCCTGAAAGAGGAGAATCTTCTGGAGGCAGAAGATTTGACAAGAAGAAGGTCATGTGCTACGAATGCAATGAGCCTGGACACTACAAAAATGAGTGCCCAAAACTTCAGAAGGAAAATCCCAAGAAGAAGTTTCATAAGAAGAAAGGTCTTATGGCAACATGGGATGAGTCAGAAGATGAATCAGACTCTGAAGATGAGCAGGCAAACATTGCACTGATGGCCACTGTCAATGATGGATCAGAATCTACGTCAGAATCAGATTCTGAAGAGGTATTTTCTGAACTAACTAGAGATGAGTTAGTTTCCAGTTTAACAGAGCTTCTTGAACTAAAAGCTCATCTTAGTATCAAATACAAAAAGCTGAAAAAGCAATTTGAATTTGAAACCAAGAAGCTTGAGTTGGAAAATTCTGAATTAAAAGAAAAAGTTTTAAAATTATCCAACAACATTGGATCTTCTTCTGATTCAGAAAAGTCCACTCCTAGTCTAAACCATATTCTGAAAGAATATGATTTGAGCTTCAGGAAGTTCCTATCTAGAAGTATTGGCAGAAGTCAGCTAGCTTCTATGATATATGCTGTTTATGGAAACAAGAGAGTTGGCATTGGTTTTGAGGGTGAAACCCCATACAAACTTGAACCTGTAGATGATATGAAAATCACATACAAGCCATTGTATGATCAGTTCAAGTATGGCCACTCACATGATATTAGGCACACATCACATGCTCAAAGCTTTCACATAACACACACCAAGAAGCATGTGACACAACCTAAGAAATATCATGGAACTCAGAATAAGAATTATCATGCTGTTCCTCCTATTGCTTATAATGCCAAACCCAAGTTCAATCAGAACTTGAGGAAAACTAACAAGAAAGGACCCAAGAAAATATGGGTACCTAAGGAAAAGATTATTCCTATTGCAGATATCCTTGGCTGCAAAGAAGACAAAGCACAACATGTCATGTTACCTGGACTCTGGATGCTCGTGACACATGACAGGAAGAAGGTCTATGTTCCAAGACCTGGTGCTTAAATCTGGTGGAGAAGTCAAGTTTGGAGGAGATCAGAAGGGCAAGATAATTGGCTCTGGAACTATAAAGTCTGGTAACTCTCCTTCCATAACTAATGTACTTCTTGTAGAAGGATTAACACATAACTTATTATCCATAAGTCAATTAAGTGACAATGGTTATGATATAATCTTCAACCAAAAATCTTGCAAGGCTGTAAGTCAGAAGGATGGCCCAATCCTATTTACAGGCAAGAGGATGAACAACATTTATAAGACAGATCTTCAAGATCTCAAGAATCAGAAGATAACTTGTCTTATGTCTGTTTCTGAAGAGCAGTGGGGCTGGCATAGAAGATTAGGACATGCTAGTTTGAGAAAGATTTCTCAGATTAACAAACTAAATCTTGTCAGAGGACTCCCCAATCTGAAATATAAATCAGATGCTCTTTGTGAAGCATGTCAGAAGGGCAAGTTCTCCAAACCTGCATTCAAGTCTAAGAATGTTGTGTCTACCTCAAGGCCGTTAGAACTCTTGCACATTGATCTGTTTGGCCCAGTCAAAACAGCATCTGTCACAGGGAAGAAATATGGATTAGTCATCGTTGATGATTATAGCTGCTGGACATGGGTAAAGTTCTTAAAACACAAGGATGAGTCTCATTCAGTGTTCTTTGATTTCTGCACTCAGATCCAATCTAAGAAAGAGTGCAAAATCATAAAGGTTAGAAGTGATCATGGTGGTGAATTTGAGAACAAATTCTTTGAGGAGTTCTTAAAAGAAAATGGCATTGCCCATGATTTCTCTTGTCCTAGAACTCCATAGCAAAATGGAGTTGTAGAGCGAAAGAATAGGACTCTACAAGAAATGGCCAGAACCATGATCAATGAAACCAATATGGCTAAGCATTTCTGGGCAGAAGCAATAAACACTGCATGTTACATTCAGAATAGAATCTCTATCAGACCTATTCTAAATAAGACTCCTTATGAATTGTGGAAGAACAGAAAGCCCAACATTTCATATTTCCATCCTTTTGGATGTGTATGTTTTATTCTAAATACTAAAGATCATCTTGGTAAGTTTGATTCTAAAGCACAAAAGTGTTTCCTTCTTGGATATTCTGAACGCTCAAAAGGCTACAGAGTATACAATACTGAAACATTGGTTGTAGAAGAATCAATCAATATCAGGTTTGATGATAAGCTTGGTCTTGAAAAGCCAAAGCAGTTTGAGAATTTTGCAGTTTTTGATATTGATATATCAGAAGCAGTAGAACCAAGAAGCAAAGCATCAGAAGCAGAACTTCTCAGAAGTAAAGAATCTGAAGATCAAGTTGCAGCTTCTTTGGAGAATCTAAGCATTTCTGAAGAACCAACTGTCAGAAGATCTTCCATACTCACTTCTGCTCATTCAGAAGATGTCATTCTTGGAAAGAAGAATGATCCTATCAGAACAAGAGCATTCCTTAAGAACAATGCAGAATGTCAATTAGGTCTTGTGTCTTTGATCGAGCCAACTTCTGTTGATCAAGCTCTAGAAGATCCAGACTGGATAATTGCTATGCAAGAAGAACTTAATCAGTTTACAAGGAATGATGTATGGGATCTTGTTTCTAGACCAAAAGGATTCAATATCATTGGTACAAAATGGGTCTTCAGAAACAAGCTGAGTGAGAAAGGAGAAGTGGTAAGAAACAAAGCCAGACTGGTTGCTCAGGGTTACAGTCAGCAAGAAGGGATTGACTATACAGAAACCTTTGCACCAGTGGCGAGGTTAGAATCTATTCGTCTGTTAGGTTAGAATCTATTCGTCTGTTAATTTCTTTTGCCACTCAATATAAAATCACTCTTTATCAGATGGATGTTAAGAGTGCCTTCTTAAATGGTTATATAGATGAAGAAGTCTATGTCCACCAACCTCCTGGTTTTGAAGACTCCATGTCTCCAAATCATGTTTTTAAATTAAAGAAATCATTGTACGGATTGAAACAAGCTCCTAGAGCTTGGTATGAACGTTTAAGTTCTTTCCTTCTGGAAAATGGTTTCACTAGAGGAAAAGTGGACACTACTCTCTTTTATAAAACCTTTAAAAAGGATATTTTAATATGTCAAATATATGTAGATGATATTATCTTTGGAACATCTAATGCTACACTTGGAAAGGAGTTTGCTGAGTCTATGCAGGCTGAGTTTGAGATGAGCATGATGGGAGAACTCAAGTACTTCCTTGGGATACAAATCAATCAAACATCAGAAGGAACATATGTTCATCAAACCAAGTATGTGAAAGAACTTCTGAAGAAGTTTAATCTTTCTGACTGCAAAGAAGCAAAAACTCCCATGCATCCAACGTGCATTCTAGGTAAGGATGAGGTAAGTAAGAAGGTAGATCAGAAGTTATACAGAGGTATGATTGGATCTCTGTTATATCTGACTGCTTCTAGACCTGACATACTATTCAGTGTTTGTTTGTGTGCTAGATTCCAATCAGACCCTAGAGAATCTCACTTAACTGCTGTTAAGAGAATTCTGAGGTATCTGAAAGGTACTACTAATGTTGGTTTAGTCTACAGAAAATCTAAAGAATACAACTTAGTAGGATTCTGTGATGCTGACTATGCTGGGGATAGAATTGAAAGAAAGAGTACTTCTAGAAGTTGTCAATTTCTTGGAAGTCATCTGATCTCCTGGTACAGCAAGAAGCAAGCTACCATTGCTCTCTCAACAACAGAAGCAGAATATGTTGCTGCTGCTGGTTGTAGCACACAAATGCTCTGGATGAAGAGTCAGCTAGAAGATTATCAGATATATGAGAGTAACATTCCTATCTTCTGTGATAATACTTCTGCTATATGTTTATCTAAAAATCCTATATTACATTCAAAATCTAAACATATTGAGATCAAACATCATTTCATAAGGGACTATGTTCAGAAGGGTGTTCTCTCTTTAAACTTTGTGGATACAGACCATCAATGGGCTGATATCTTTACAAAACCCCTTGCTGAAGATAGTTTTAAGTTCATTTTGAAGAATATCAGTATGGATTTGTGCCCAGAATGAGAAGATGAGAAGATCTCTGTATGAGTATCTTCTGAAATGTGTTAGGACTAGGCAGTCATAAGAAGTTCTGATATTAATCAATTTGAAATTCTGATTCTGTTATTTCTAACGTTTCATTATCTAAGTTGATTCAGAAGTTCCTTTAAAGCAAACCAGCTGTCACCAGTCTTTCCAGAAAATGAACACGTGTTCTCTATTTTTGGACAAGCATGCGTGCAGTTGAGGAGACGCCGCCCTAGGTAACTGTGCAAATCATTTCACTTTGTCACATTATCTCTCCTAATGTCATTTCTCATTAAAGGCGCATTAATGTCTTTTTTCTTGTAATCATTTCATTTAAAACAGTTTTCTTTTTTCTTTAATTTTAATTTCTTTTTCAAACCGTTTAAATAACCCGCTTCATTGTCATTTCATCCTTTTCACTCTCTCTCTCCATTTGTGTATCTCTCTCTCTGCACTTGTTTCCTTCAAACCCTAGTTTGTGATCTGATCTCAAAGCATAATCATCATGTATTCATCTTCAAGTTCATCAAGCCCAGTAGAAAGACTGACCTCTACTCAGATTCTTCTACGCAAATATGGCTATGCTCCTTTGAAAACATGCATGATTCCCACTAACGAACTGGAAGTTCTTTGTGAATCTGCTGTGGACTTCAACAACCTCAGAGAAAATGGTTTTCTGTGTGACGTCAGAATATTGGAACAAGGATGGTCAAAATATCTTGATAGATTGGTTGGACCAATTTATCCTGAACTTGTGAAGGACTTCTAGGTACATGCAACGGTTACCCCAACTGCTATCATTTCCTTCGTGCTAGGGCATGAAGTGGTTATTACTGAAAAGCTCATCAGGAAGCTGTACAATCTGAATGATGAAGAAGGTTGGACTGGTTTTCAACCTGGAACGGTTAACTGGTATCAAGTTGAAAATCAAATCTCTCTTGCCTTCGGAACTGAATCTCATAAAATGGGCACTTTAAGGCCGTTTTATCAAGTATGGGCTGAGATTATTCTGGGTTCTCTTCACCACAGAAAGAAGATGTTCTCCTCCTCCGCCTACATCAGTCCGGATCACATGTACACTCTCTTCTGTATTGGCAGCAAGATAGAACTCAACATCTCTCACATTTTGTTTGAGAATCTGAAGACTGCCATTTTTGAGTCAAGAGAAGAAGAAAGGGTTAAGTACCCTCATATTCCAAGGAACACTATTCCTTTCGCCAGAATGATATCCGACATTCTGACTGAAAGCAATCTACTGGATTCCATCAGGACCCTTGATGCGTCCCAATATCTTGGAGTGGTTCAAGGTCTCGTCTTCAACGGTGTGGATTTGTTCAGACTTGATCTCATCCAGACGGTATCTTCTGTTGGTACAAGCTTTCCTGACATTCTGTCAAGGAGAGTTCCTGTTGACGGTTTTGCCACATTGTTCCATCGAGAACTTCACAAGGCTGTCAAGCATCACTTGGAAGATTCTGTACGGAAGCAATCAGAAGTTGATCCTGCTTGGATCCGTGGAAGAGTACTTCTGTCCAAAGCTGATCTTCAGAAGAAGGATCAAAAGAAACAACAGGCTAGGCTAAAAATAAAGGCTCAAGAAGATGAGGCCAAGCAAGCCAAGAAGCTGAGGGTCACCTATGATCCTGACAAGGTGAACACTCCTGAATACAGGCAGCAGAAGATCAGAGATTCGTTTCGTACTCCCAGATCTGCAAATGCTCCTTCTGCAACAGTTACAAGGCATGTCTTTACACCTCCTCCTTCTGTTCCTCAATCTTCTACCCAACCACTTCCTTCTGAACCACAAAATACCTTCTCTATACCTAATTCTCTTCCACCTTCTCTTTCCTCTCCTGTCTTAAACCCTACACCACTGAGTATCCTTCCCCCAACTCCTTCTGATAAACCATCTTCATCAACCCCCATCATAATAATTCCTTCTTCTCCTATCCCTATCACAGATATCCCTTCATCCTCAATCATCCCCACAGATATCCCATCCTCCTCTAACACCACACCTTCACCTTCTCTATCCCATCCCCTACCTACCAGAAAATCCAACCTCTACTGCCTTCTCTACCCTGACTACAAATTCACCTTCAATCCACCTGAACCTGAACCCCATATCTACCTGGAGCTGTTCAGACATGAGGTGATTAGCAGGCTGGATCTTCTGAAGGATGCCTTCTTCAGTGGTCTTGATGATGTTTCTATGCGAAACCTCTGCAGAGATATTGTGGTCTGGAGACCTCAGTATCCAGTGCTGCTTGGAGATTTTAGATGGCTGTTTGACCTTCTGAGAGAAAATCCTTCTGCAGAAGATCCTGACATGGTGATTCCAGATGTTGCTGCTCCTCCAGATGTTGAAGGTCCTTCTGCCCCAAGGAATCTAGCTGCCATTCTGCAAGCTCTTGAGAATGGAGATTCTGATCTTCCTACTCCAGTGTACGGAGATGATGTTGAGATGGAAGATGCTGATGCTGAAGCTGAAGATCATTTTGTTGAAGAAATTCCTGTTGAGGAAAATCCTTCTAATGATCTCTCTCAGAAGACTGCCATGGAAGCAATGGTGCTCAATGCTGATCCTCTGAACAGAAGTTGTGAAGCTTCTTCTGGTGAACCCTCTGTTCTAGCAAGGACTCTAGAGGTCATTCAGAAGACCCAGGCTGAGATGGCTTCTCGGATGCATATGCAAGATGAAACCAATGCTGAGTTTCGCGCCTTCATCCAAAGTCAGAATGAGAGTAATGCTGGGATTCAAGCTATGCTGGCCAAGATTATGTCTAAGCTAGGGTCTTAGTCTTTGAGTCTTAGTTGTCTCTTTGCTTCTTGCATCTGTCTTTCTCTGCATATCTTTTGTACCTCTGTTTGTTTGATCAATGAAAAGTTCTTCTGTTTGTCGTTTTCTACATCTGAATCTTTTATATTCTTTTTGATGTTATGACAAAAAGGGGGAGAAAATGTGATAAATGATCTGATTTATTTTATCAGTTACTGGGTGAAAGTCCCCACATTTCTAACAAGAACTTGTAAGTTCTGTGTTGTTTAAGTGTTTTGCAGGATTGAAGACATCTTTCAAAGCTCAACACTAGAAGCAAAACCATGGGGAAACGCAATTCTGTAAAAGGGAATAAGCTCATGGAAACTGAAGCAAGCTGAGTGCTATGAAGCTTCAGAATCAGAAGCAAGAAGGAAGGATGTTATGATATTCTAATGATGGAATATGCACTAACTTTTTATATGTCCTTATATGCTCTGATATATTTGTTTAAGCTTTACTATATATATGATCTGATGCATTCTGTATGTTCTGATACATATTTTATGCTCTGATATATATATATATATATATAAATGTTATGCTCTGATTCATTCATGCTCTGACTTTTGTCGTATAGTTTGTTCTGTAACATTTCAGAATGTAGAAGATGCTCTGATGATGCTCTGGTACATTCAACAATGTTCTGATACAATCTAGCATGAAATGATTCAAGAAGAAATTCCAGCTCTGAAGCTGTCCTCTGGAAGCAAGAAGCAGAAGCTGTGAATATTCTGAAGATCTAAGCATGTGTGATCGTCTCAACTGAAATAGAAGATACTCAGGGAAGTTCTTTATGCAAAATTTCTTCCAGTATTTATTTCAGGGGGAGATTGTTAATCTCATGGGGAGACACATTCACACATTATGTTTATATGCTGTTGCTATAAATGTGTAATTGTCTTTTGCCGTCTGTTATTCTGATTGCAAATTCATATCATTTATATATGTTTTTGTCATCATCAAAAAGGGGGAGATTGTTAGAACAAGAATTGTTCTGATCAAATTATCTTAGTTTTGATGATAACAATGTATATGAATTTTGCTTAAGATAATGTGGTACTCTAATCCTATGCAATTTCCTTTTCAGGAAATATATAAAGAGTATGCAAAAATCAGCGCTCAGAAGCTTTGACTTTGAAGGTTCAACATGCAACATCAGAACATGGTCTGGCAAGACATCAGAAGATGGTCAAGCAGAATCAGAACATGGTCTATGGAAGCATCAGAAGGACTGGAGTTCAGAAGCAGAAGCACTGAAGTAATGGTATCACGCTCAGAAGCACTTCAAGGTCGGAAGATCAGAAGATGCTTATGCACCAAGGTGTTTGTACTCTGATGATATTCAAACGTTCTATCTACAAAAGATCAATCAGAATCAAGTACAAGATGGCAGGCTACGCTGACTGACAAAAGGAACGTTAGAAGCTATTAACGGCAACGTCAGTAGTCACAGCAAAAGCAAGGCTCGAGGTAGTTGTCAAAAGTGTGAAACATTAAATGCAATGTTGTACGGAATACGCAAAGCATTAAATGCGCCCAACGGTCATCTTCTCATGCGCCTATAAAATGAAGTTCTGAAGAGAAGCAAAGGTTAACGAAACTGCATACAACTCTTAACAAAAACTTTGTTGAACCGCTGTTCATTTTGAAAGCTCTCAAACTTCATCTTAAACCTCACTTATTGCTGTTGTAATAATATAGTGAGAGTAAGCTTTAAACTGTAAGAGAAATATCACAGTTGTGATTATCGCTTTTAAGAAGCATTGTAATACTCTTAGAATTTGTTTACATTAAGTTGTAAAGGACTAGAGTGATCAGTTAGATCAGAAGACTCTAGAAAAGTCTTAGAGGGTATCTAAGCAGATTGTTCCTATAGTGATCAGGTTGTGATCAGAAGACTCTAGAAGACTTAGCAGTGTCTGTAACACCCTGAATTTAATTAAATTGGCTAATTAAATTATTGAAGGATTTAAATACTTGATTTAGTCGAATTTGGGTTGTCGGTGTTATTTAAGGGCGTATTTGGAATTATATAAATTGAAGTCGGATAGTTAGAAAATAATATTGAGAATAATATTATTTATAAGTCCGAATTATTATATTGAAGGAATTATTATTAAAGATGATATAATTGATTATTTGAGTTATACATTTTATTGGGTCTAAATTGACTTTGGAGGATATTAAATAAAGAGAAAATGTAAACTCTAAGCCCAATTGGTTTTATATTAGGGTTTTAGAGATGTGATTGTAGTGTTGTCATTTGGAGAAAACAAAGTTTGAAGAGAAGGAGGCAAGCCAAGAGGAACAAGCTTAGAGATTTCCATTCATGGTGCCCAATCGGAAGTGCAATCGGAGACCCAATGAGTTGCTTCAATTGATAAGGTAAGGGTGGGGTTCTCTTCCTATAATGGGGCTCATGAACAATTGTATGTGGGGAAATTGGGTGTATAGATTTATTGGATTTGCTTGAGGTAATTGTTGCTAAAAATTAGGGATTTAGGTTTTGTGGTTGTTGTGTTAAATTGTTCTAAAAACTTGAAATTCTGTATCTGTTGCTGTTGTTACCGTTTGCTGCTGTTGTGTTAGCTTAGAACCACGATGAGTGTCAATACAAATTGACGGCACCTTCCATGATGTGCCTCTTAAGTGTGGTTTTGGTTTTCTGTTAATAATAACATCCCATATAAATTTAGATAATAAAGGACTCTAAATTGACGGGACTTACGAATTGCTGGTTGGCACCCATTGTGGTGATTTTGTTTTCATTTCATACTGTATTAATTTGTTTTCATTTCACACTGCTTCGTTGAAGAACATATATATAATAGTAAATATAAGGTTACAGTAAGATGTACATATATGATAGTATATATGTAACAATTTATAAAATGAGGTTTATGATTAGAAACACTTATAGAACTATTAAAATGCAAAACAGTCCCGTATAATCGAAATAGCCGAATTAAGCGGTATAATTAGTTGTCCCGAATTTGATGAAAATTTACGTGGTAGCTAAGTTTAATTAGTAGATTAACGTGGTGGTGTTATTTTGTTGAAATTGTGATATTTTACTAATCGACTGAAATTGTGTTTAATTTAAATATTCTTTATAAATAAATTATAATAATTTAATAGAGTTGTTAGAGTTGTCAATAGAGTTGTTAGAGTCGATAATAAGTTGTCAGAGTTGTTTTGAATTATTAAGAGTCATATTTTTATTTGTTTTGAGTAATTCTGACATGTTTAGAGTTGTCAGTGTATAACGTCGGTGTTTGTTTTTTCATTGGAACTTTAACAATTCATATCTTTTGAACCGTAACTACGTTTGAGTCTCCGTTCGAGGCATTAGAAAGCTAGCGTGATATTTTTTTCAATAAAAATGGTTTTGAGCAATAGAATGCTAGAAATTGGAAATTGAGTAGAAATTGAAGTGAATTAAATTAATATAGTTTGATATTAATCAGTTAAATTAATAGTTAAATTAATTGCAATGAATTTAATTGATTGGAATATACTTGAAGTTGGATCAATTATTTGGTTTGTCGGTAAATTACGGTATTTTGAGGATTCGTCCGTAATTGTGTTTTGGCTTGAATATGTATGCTGAGAATAATATATGTATATGCCATGATGTTGTGCTAATATTGATTCTCTGTGGTTAGTTGGTTAGCATTAAATTAATGATTAATTGCTTGATGTTGAAAGTGTGTGTTTATGTATAATTGGCAAAAATGAGAATTAACATGAGATAGTATAGTTACTAGTGTCAATTGAATTGTGTGAATCGTAATTGATTAATTGGCCTCTTATATGTTAATGATGTGTGTGTTGCGAATGTTGTGTACAATTGGTGGATAATTCATAGAGTTGAATTATTGAGATATGCGGAAAGTTAAGATGGTAGAGATGATCTTAATTGCATATATTTGGGATATTGTACATACATTCATATCATAGTGTGCCTTGAAACACAGGTGGATTTGCTTTGAAACACAAGCGGGCTTGGATTCTAGAGTGAATCGGAAGCCGTAAACTATATGTTTACAATTGGTGGACTTTGGTCTTGTCCGGATCGGAAGTGTGGCTTAGATTCTAGAGTTATGAATCGGAGGCTGGTGAAACTTAGAATTTCACATTGGTACCACATGCATAGTGTCACATGTTTCATTGAGTCACATTAGAGTTATGTGATAGTTTATTATGTGCATTATGTTGTGATGATGTATGCATGAATGTGATAATTGATTATGTGCATTATGTTGTTGTGATAAGTGTACGAGTGAACAATTGATTATGTGCATTGATGTTGTGATGGTATGTGTATGAGTTTGGTAATTGATTATGTACACTTGGTGTTGTAGTGATAATTGTATTAGTTGATAATTGAGAAGGGGTGATGTTTAAATACGTAATTGGTTAAATGCGAGAATAAGTGATAATGATGGATTGTGTATATATTTGGAATAATAGTATTGAATCCTGTGATTATTATACGATTGAACTTCGTGCATACTTGAATATGTGAAATTTATTGGATGATACTATTTACATGATTAATACTTATTGTGCGATGAAAAGTATGAGAGATTAATGAACTGTGGAAGTATGATGTGTATGGTAACTGTTGATACTTGCGATGTAATGATTTTATATGCCTGGATCCTAATATACAATTTATCATGCGCCCACTTATATGATTTGATATCTCACCCTTTTCTCTTGTTTCGCCGTTGCCTTTATATTGGCAATGTGCAGGTATTCAAGTATGAAGATTTAGTTGCCGTTACTCGAGTTGGTTGTCGCTCTGATACGTAGCACTCTGGGGGGAACGATTTATGTCATTCATGATGTTGTTGTTTAATTGTGTTATCTTGGTTGAACAAAATGATAAGTTAACTGAAGATCTTTTATTGAATACTTGTTTAAGTGATTCCGCTGTGTTTTAATAAAATAAGTTATTCTGTTTCAAAGGTGCTATGTATCCGCTTTATGCGACGTGTTGATTTGTTTTGTTTTTATTATGTGACGCCTCATTTGTTTATTGAGAAATTTTGAAAACTCTGATTTATATATATTTGTCGGGTAGAAATGGGGTGTTACATTAGTGGTATCAGAGCAGGTCGGTCTGTTCGGCCAAGTTGTCGAGTCAGTTGAGTTATGTGACAGTTGAATGCTGTCAGTGTTTTATTCCCTAGTACGTGACATGTGTGCGAAACACTGTCGGTACTTGTTTGCTTTGTTGCAAGGATTGGTTTGATTCCAAGTGAGGGAGAAGTTTTGCTTCTCGAAGATGTTTCTGTTGTAAGGGATGGTCAGGTATGTTATTGACAAGCGACAATGCAAGTGTTGTTGAGAGTTTTGGATGTTAACCAGAGTCGAAGACAATGTGAAGTTAAGGATAATTTTGGGAGACAGAAGTTAGAGAGTGACGATGTTCAGCACGGTTGAGGACTGAGAGCTTGTCGGTGTGTTTAGCCTTTGCGTCTGATGCTGGTGTTTGACAAGTGTTAAGGTTATAAAGTTGCGGTAGACTTTATGTTGGACTCGCATAAGTGATTAAAGGACGTAGTCGATGTGTGAAGTGTTGTGAATCGCAAACCCGAGTTGGAACTCGAGAATGCGCGTAGCTTGAGTTTCGGATATCTGATTTGAACTCTGTTTGAAGCGTCAGAAAGATAACGAGATGAAGTGTATTATAAGAATTATTGCCGCAGCCGTAAATAGATTTGATTTTGACGTGATGAGGTTGAGATGGGATGCAGTTTATCGTCGAAGTTATTTGAGGAGTTTAGGAGATAACATAAAAATTGTCGATGCTTGACGTCGATGTTTACAATTCGGATAACCTCAGAGTTTTGTAGCTTGGGTTTCGAGTATCAGTTGGACGTACCGTTTGAGCCTACGAAGAGGTGAAGTTGTATTCGACCTTATGGAAATATGTAAGCCTGTTGAATAAGAATGATTATTACCGTAAATGTTTGAAGCGAAGTTAAGCAAAACTTGTTGTTGATGACTAAGATGAGAGAATGAGATGTTCGGTATTAAAGATGATTTGAGTACTGATGACTTTTAAGGAAGAGTGAAGTAGTAGCGAAGAAAAAGTCAGAATTAGGGATGATAGAAGTCGTATTTGGGATGCCAAAAGTGGCGGTGTGTATAAAAGAAGGACTGTATGGAATTTCTATCGCCAGTTTATCGTGAGGAGGACTTCGGTTGAGACGAAACGAATTGTGTGATGCTAAGTGATTATGAATCAGACTTCTGTATTATATTTGGACGTCGGTGTCTCATCGACAAGATCGATTGATAAGGTAAGATGTTGTAGGAGTTGTGAAAACCCAAAGTGAATCAATGGATTACGCCGTGTTATTGGATTTAAGTGGAAATTCGGAAAGAACACTATTATGATGTAACATTAATTTATACTCCACTAAGGGTGTCGGATACTAATTGGCAAATTGGGGAACTGATCACCCTCAATCTATTGTTAATGGTAGACGAAACTCGTGTTGGACGTTATAGATTTGTCTTGTTGTCTTAATAGTGTAGAAAGAGTCTATATTTATCGTGAAGATAATCGCCCATCAGTTTGTGTAGCTTGGTAAGAGGGGTAGTTGAGTTAGAATTAGATGAGATTAACAATCAGTGTGGTACGTTTTATGCAAGCGAGTGTCACAAAGTGAAAGATTGGAATTATCAAGTAAACAACGATGTGGGGATGAGTATTGCAGAAAGTTTGTATTGGATCGAGAATTTGTGAACCATATAAGTGGACGGAATTTTATCGAGAATGGTGACTTAAAAGAGAATTATCAGAGTTGAGCAGCGAGAGCCTTAGGTGACACTGTTGTTGTAAGGCTTGAGGGAGTAAGAAACTATATGCCAGAAGTCGGTAAAAATGAGTTATCTTGATATTTGGATTGATGGACTGTTGGAATAAGTGTGATGCGCCAAAATACTGCATTGAGTCGTTGATTATTGCAAAACTAGTAAGAACTGTAATGTGTTAGTGTTCATGAGAATCGTTGTTGTGACGAAGAGGTAGTGATCGAAGTGTTACCAAGCGCGATTTGGAGATTTGAGATTTGGATACGAGGTTTGTGTTTGGATGGTGTTGAGCAAATTTTCGAGGACGAAAATATTATAAGTGGGGGAGAGTTGTAACACCCTGAATTTAATTAAATTGGCTAATTAAATTATTGAAGGATTTAAATACTTGATTTAGTCGAATTTGGGTTGTCGGTGTTATTTAAGGGCGTATTTGGAATTATATAAATTGAAGTCGGATAGTTAGAAAATAATATTGAGAATAATATTATTTATAAGTCCGAATTATTATATTGAAGGAATTATTATTAAAGATGATATAATTGATTATTTGAGTTATACATTTTATTGGGCCTAAATTGACTTTGGAGGATATTAAATAAAGAGAAAGTGTAAACTCTAAGCCCAATTGGTTTTATATTAGGGTTTTAGAGATGTGAGTGTAGTGTTGCCATTTGGAGAAAACAAAGTTTGAAGAGAAGGAGGCAAGCCAAGAGGAACAAGCTTAGAGATTTCCATTCATGGTGCCCAATCGGAAGTGCAATCGGAGACCCATTGAGTTGCTTCAATTGATAAGGTAAGGGTGGGGTTCTCTTCCTATAATGGGGCTCATGAACAATTGTATGTGGGGAAATTGGGTGTATAGATTTATTGGATTTGCTTGAGGTAATTGTTGCTAAAAATTAGGGATTTAGGTTTTGTGGTTGTTGTGTTAAATTGTTCTAAAAACTTGAAATTCTGTATCTGTTGCTGTTGTTACCGTTTGCTGCTGTTGTGTTAGCTTAGAACCACGATGAGTGTCAATACAAATTGACGGCACCTTCCATGATGTGCCTCTTAAGTGTGGTTTTGGTTTTCTGTTAATAATAACATCCCATATAAATTTAGATAATAAAGGACTCCAAATTGACGGGACTTACGAATTGCTGGTTGGCACCCATTGTGGTGATTTTGTTTTCATTTCATACTGTATTAATTTGTTTTCATTTCACACTGCTTCGTTGAAGAACATATATATAATAGTAAATATAAGGTTACAGTAAGATGTACATATATGATAGTATATATGTAACAATTTATAAAATGAGGTTTATGATTAGAAACACTTATAGAACTATTAAAATGCAAAACAGTCCCGTATAATCGAAATAGCCGAATTAAGCGGTATAATTAGTTGTCCCAAATTTGATGAAAATTTACGTGGTAGCTAAGTTTAATTAGTAGATTAACGTGGTGGTGTTATTTTGTTGAAATTGTGATATTTTACTAATCGACTGAAATTGTGTTTAATTTAAATATTCTTTATAAATAAATTATAATAATTTAATAGAGTTGTTAGAGTTGTCAATAGAGTTGTTAGAGTCGATAATAAGTTGTCAGAGTTGTTTTGAATTATTAAGAGTCATATTTTTATTTGTTTTGAGTAATTCTGACATGTTTAGAGTTGTCAGTGTATAACGTCGGTGTTTGTTTTTTCATTGGAACTTTAACAATTCATATCTTTTGAACCGTAACTACGTTTGAGTCTCCGTTCGAGGCATTAGAAAGCTAGCGTGATATTTTTTTCAATAAAAATGGTTTTGAGCAATAGAATGCTAGAAATTGGAAATTGAGTAGAAATTGAAGTGAATTAAATTAATATAGTTTGATATTAATTAGTTAAATTAATAGTTAAATTAATTGCAATGAATTTAATTGATTGGAATATACTTGAAGTTGGATCAATTATTTGGTTTGTCGGTAAATTACGGTATTTTGAGGATTCGTCCGTAATTGTGTTTTGGCTTGAATATGTATGTTGAGAATAATATATGTATATGCCATGATGTTGTGCTAATATTGATTCTCTGTGGTTAGTTGGTTAGCATTAAATTAATGATTAATTGCTTGATGTTGAAAGTGTGTGTTTATGTATAATTGGCAAAAATGAGAATTAACATGAGATAGTATAGTTACTAGTGTCAATTGAATTGTGTGAATCGTAATTGATTAATTGGCCTCTTATATGTTAATGATGTGTGTGTTGCGAATGTTGTGTACAATTGGTGGATAATTCATAGAGTTGAATTATTGAGATATGCGGAAAGTTAAGATGGTAGAGATGATCTTAATTGCATATATTTGGGATATTGTACATACATTCATATCATAGTGTGCCTTGAAACACAGGTGGATTTGCTTTGAAACACAAGCGGGCTTGGATTCTAGAGTGAATCGGAAGCCGTAAACTATATGTTTACAATTGGTGGACTTTGGTCTTGTCCGGATCGGAAGTGTGGCTTAGATTCTAGAGTTATGAATCGGAGGCTGGTGGAACTTAGAATTTCACATTGGTACCACATGCATAGTGTCACATGTTTCATTGAGTCACATTAGAGTTATGTGATAGTTTATTATGTGCATTATGTTGTGATGATGTATGCATGAATGTGATAATTGATTATGTGCATTATGTTGTTGTGATAAGTGTACGAGTGAACAATTGATTATGTGCATTGATGTTGTGATGGTATGTGTATGAGTTTGGTAATTGATTATGTACACTTGGTGTTGTAGTGATAATTGTATTAGTTGATAATTGAGAAGGGGTGATGTTTAAATACGTAATTGGTTAAATGCGAGAATAAGTGATAATGATGGATTGTGTATATATTTGGAATAATAGTATTGAATCCTGTGATTATTATACGATTGAACTTCGTGCATACTTGAATATGTGAAATTTATTGGATGATACTATTTACATGATTAATACTTATTGTGCGATGAAAAGTATGAGAGATTAATGAACTGTGGAAGTATGATGTGTATGGTAACTGTTGATACTTGCGATGTAATGATTTTATATGCCTGGATCCTAATATACAATTTATCATGCGCCCACTTATATGATTTGATATCTCACCCTTTTCTCTTGTTTCGCCGTTGCCTTTATATTGGCAATGTGCAGGTATTCAAGTATGAAGATTTAGTTGCCGTTACTCGAGTCGGTTGTCGCTCTGATACGTAGCACTCTGGGGGGAACGATTTATGTCATTCATGATGTTGTTGTTTAATTGTGTTATCTTGGTTGAACAAAATGATAAGTTAACTGAAGATCTTTTATTGAATACTTGTTTAAGTGATTCCACTGTGTTTTAATAAAATAAGTTATTCTGTTTCAAAGGTGCTATGTATCCGCTTTATGCGACGTGTTGATTTGTTTTGTTTTTATTATGTGACGCCTCATTTTTTTATTGAAAAATTTTGAAAACTCTGATTTATATATATTTGTTGGGTAGAAATGGGGTGTTACATTAGTGGTATCAGAGCAGGTCGGTCTGTTCGGCCAAGTTGTCGAGTCAGTTGAGTTATGTGACAGTTGAATGCTGTCAGTGTTTTATTCCCTAGTACGTGACATGTGTGCGAAACACTGTCGGTACTTGTTTGCTTTGTTGCAAGGATTGGTTTGATTCCAAGTGAGGGAGAAGTTTTGCTTCTCGAAGATGTTTCTGTTGTAAGGGATGGTCAGGTATGTTATTGATAAGCGACAATGCAAGTGTTGTTGAGAGTTTTGGATGTTAACCAGAGTCGAAGACAATGTGAAGTTAAGGATAATTTTGGGAGACAGAAGTTAGAGAGTGACGATGTTCAGCACGGTTGAGGACTGAGAGCTTGTCGGTGTGTTTAGCCTTTGCGTCTGATGCTGGTGTTTGACAAGTGTTAAGGTTATAAAGTTGCGGTAGACTTTATGTTGGACTCGCATAAGTGATTAAAGGACGTAGTCGATGTGTGAAGTGTTGTGAATCGCAAACCCGAGTTGGAACTCGAGAATGCGCGTAGCTTGAGTTTCGGATATCTGATTTGAACTCTGTTTGAAGCGTCAGAAAGATAACGAGATGAAGTGTATTATAAGAATTATTGCCGCAGCCGTAAATAGATTTGATTTTGACGTGATGAGGTTGAGATGGGATGCAGTTTATCGTCGAAGTTATTTGAGGAGTTTAGGAGATAACATAAAAATTGTCGATGCTTGACGTCGATGTTTACAATTCGGATAACCTCAGAGTTTTGTAGCTTGGGTTTCGAGTATCAGTTGGACGTACCGTTTGAGCCTACGAAGAGGTGAAGTTGTATTCGACCTTATGGAAATATGTAAGCCTGTTGAATAAGAATGATTATTACCGTAAATGTTTGAAGCGAAGTTAAGCAAAACTTGTTGTTGATGACTAAGATGAGAGAATGAGATGTTCGGTATTAAAGATGATTTGAGTACTGATGACTTTTAAGGAAGAGTGAAGTAGTAGCGAAGAAAAAGTCAGAATTAGGGATGATAGAAGTCGTATTTGGGATGCCAAAAGTGGCGGTGTGTATAAAAGAAGGACTGTATGGAATTTCTATCGCCAGTTTATCGTGAGGAGGACTTCGGTTGAGACGAAACGAATTGTGTGATGCTAAGTGATTATGAATCAGACTTCTGTATTATATTTGGACGTCGGTGTCTCATCGACAAGATCGATTGATAAGGTAAGATGTTGTAGGAGTTGTGAAAACCCAAAGTGAATCAATGGATTACGCCGTGTTATTGGATTTAAGTGGAAATTCGGAAAGAACACTATTATGATGTAACATTAATTTATACTCCACTAAGGGTGTCGGATACTAATTGGCAAATTGGGGAACTGATCACCCTCAATCTATTGTTAATGGTAGACGAAACTCGTGTTGGACGTTATAGATTTGTCTTGTTGTCTTAATAGTGTAGAAAGAGTCTATATTTATCGTGAAGATAATCGCCCATCAGTTTGTGTAGCTTGGTAAGAGGGGTAGTTGAGTTAGAATTAGATGAGATTAACAATCAGTGTGGTACGTTTTATGCAAGCGAGTGTCACAAAGTGAAAGATTGGAATTATCAAGTAAACAACGATGTGGGGATGAGTATTGCAGAAAGTTTGTATTGGATCGAGAATTTGTGAACCATATAAGTGGACGGAATTTTATCGAGAATGGTGACTTAAAAGAGAATTATCAGAGTTGAGCAGCGAGAGCCTTAGGTGACACTGTTGTTGTAAGGCTTGAGGGAGTAAGAAACTATATGCCAGAAGTCGGTAAAAATGAGTTATCTTGATATTTGGATTGATGGACTGTTGGAATAAGTGTGATGCGCCAAAATACTGCATTGAGTCGTTGATTATTGCAAAACTAGTAAGAACTGTAATGTGTTAGTGTTCATGAGAATCGTTGTTGTGACGAAGAGGTAGTGATCGAAGTGTTACCAAGCGCGATTTGGAGATTTGAGATTTGGATACGAGGTTTGTGTTTGGATGGTGTTGAGCAAATTTTCGAGGACGAAAATATTATAAGTGGGGGAGAGTTGTAACACCCTGAATTTAATTAAATTGGCTAATTAAATTATTGAAGGATTTAAATACTTGATTTAGTCGAATTTGGGTTGTCGGTGTTATTTAAGGGCGTATTTGGAATTATATAAATTGAAGTCGGATAGTTAGAAAATAATATTGAGAATAATATTATTTATAAGTCCGAATTATTATATTGAAGGAATTATTATTAAAGATGATATAATTGATTATTTGAGTTATACATTTTATTGGGCCTAAATTGACTTTGGAGGATATTAAATAAAGAGAAAGTGTAAACTCTAAGCCCAATTGGTTTTATATTAGGGTTTTAGAGATGTGAGTGTAGTGTTGTCATTTGGAGAAAACAAAGTTTGAAGAGAAGGAGGCAAGCCAAGAGGAACAAGCTTAGAGATTTCCATTCATGGTGCCCAATCGGAAGTGCAATCGGAGACCCATTGAGTTGCTTCAATTGATAAGGTAAGGGTGGGGTTCTCTTCCTATAATGGGGCTCATGAACAATTGTATGTGGGGAAATTGGGTGTATAGATTTATTGGATTTGCTTGAGGTAATTGTTGCTAAAAATTAGGGATTTAGGTTTTGTGGTTGTTGTGTTAAATTGTTCTAAAAACTTGAAATTCTGTATCTGTTGCTGTTGTTACCGTTTGCTGCTGTTGTGTTAGCTTAGAACCACGATGAGTGTCAATACAAATTGACGGCACCTTCCATGATGTGCCTCTTAAGTGTGGTTTTGGTTTTCTGTTAATAATAACATCCCATATAAATTTAGATAATAAAGGACTCCAAATTGACGGGACTTACGAATTGCTGGTTGGCACCCATTGTGGTGATTTTGTTTTCATTTCATACTGTATTAATTTGTTTTCATTTCACACTGCTTCGTTGAAGAACATATATATAATAGTAAATATAAGGTTACAGTAAGATGTACATATATGATAGTATATATGTAACAATTTATAAAATGAGGTTTATGATTAGAAACACTTATAGAACTATTAAAATGCAAAACAGTCCCGTATAATCGAAATAGCCGAATTAAGCGGTATAATTAGTTGTCCCAAATTTGATGAAAATTTACGTGGTAGCTAAGTTTAATTAGTAGATTAACGTGGTGGTGTTATTTTGTTGAAATTGTGATATTTTACTAATCGACTGAAATTGTGTTTAATTTAAATATTCTTTATAAATAAATTATAATAATTTAATAGAGTTGTTAGAGTTGTCAATAGAGTTGTTAGAGTCGATAATAAGTTGTCAGAGTTGTTTTGAATTATTAAGAGTCATGTTTTTATTTGTTTTGAGTAATTCTGACATGTTTAGAGTTGTCAGTGTATAACGTCGGTATTTGTTTTTTCATTGGAACTTTAACAATTCATATCTTTTGAACCGTAACTACGTTTGAGTCTCCGTTCGAGGCGTTAGAAAGCTAGCGTGATATTCTTTTCAATAAAAATGGTTTTGAGCAATAGAATGCTAGAAATTGGAAATTGAGTAGAAATTGAAGTGAATTAAATTAATATAGTTTGATATTAATCAGTTAAATTAATAGTTAAATTAATTGCAATGAATTTAATTGATTGGAATATACTTGAAGTTGGATCAATTATTTGGTTTGTCGGTAAATTACGGTATTTTGAGGATTCGTCCGTAATTGTGTTTTGGCTTGAATATGTATGTTGAGAAAAATATATGTATATGCCATGATGTTGTGCTAGTATTGATTCTCTGTGGTTAGTTGGTTAGCATTAAATTAATGATTAATTGCTTGATGTTGAAAGTGTGTGTTTATGTATAATTGGCAAAAATGAGAATTAACATGAGATAGTATAGTTACTAGTGTCAATTGGATTGTGTGAATCGTAATTGATTAATTGGCCTCTTATATGTTAATGATGTGTGTGTTGCGAATGTTGTGTACAATTGGTGGATAATTCATAGAGTTGAATTATTGAGATATGCGGAAAGTTAAGATGGTAGAGATGATCTTAATTGCATATATTTGTGATATTGTACATACATTCATATCATAGTGTGCCTTGAAACACAGGTGGATTTGCTTTGAAACACAAGCGGGCTTGGATTCTAGAGTGAATCGGAAGCCGTAAACTATATGTTTACAATTGGTGGACTTTGGTCTTGTACGGATCGGAAGTGTGGCTTAGATTCTAGAGTTATGAATCGGAGGCCGGTGAAACTTATAATTTCACATTGGTACCACATGCATAGTGTCACATGTTTCATTGAGTCACATTAGAGTTATGTGATAGTTTATTATGTGCATTATGTTGTGATGATGTATGCATGAATGTGATAATTGATTATGTGCATTATGTTGTTGTGATAAGTGTACGAGTGAACAATTGATTATGTGCATTGATGTTGTGATGGTATGTGTATGAGTTTGGTAATTGATTATGTACACTTGGTGTTGTAGTGATAATTGTATTAGTTGATAATTGAGAAGGGGTGATGTTTGAATACGTAATTGGTTAAATGCGAGAATAAGTGATAATGATGGATTGTGTATATATTTGGAATAATAGTATTGAATCCTGTGATTATTATACGATTGAACTTCGTGCATACTTGAATATGTGAAATTTATTGGATGATACTATTTACATGATTAATACTTATTGTGCGATGAAAAGTATGAGAGATTAATGAACTGTGGAAGTATGATGTGTATGGTAACTGTTGATACTTGCGATGTAATGATTTTATATGCCTGGATCCTAATATACAATTTATCATGCGCCCACTTATATGATTTGATATCTCACCCTTTTCTCTTGTTTCGCCGTTGCCTTTATATTGGCAATGTGCAGGTATTCAAGTATGAAGATTTAGTTGCCGTTACTCAAGTCGGTTGTCACTCTGATACGTAGCACTCTGGGGGGAACGACTTATGTCATTCATGATGTTGTTGTTTAATTGTGTTATCTTGGTTGAACAAAATGATAAGTTAACTGAAGATCTTTTATTGAATACTTGTTTAAGTGATTCCGCTGTGTTTTAATAAAATAAGTTATTCTGTTTCAAAGGTGCTATGTATCCGCTTTATGCGACGTGTTGATTTGTTTTGTTTTTATTATGTGACGCCTCATTTGTTTATTGAGAAATTTTGAAAACTCTGATTTATATATATTTGTCGGGTAGAAATGGGGTGTTACAGTGTCTAAGTGGAAAACCATTGTAATCTCATGTGATTAGTGGATTAAATCCTCAGTTGAGGTAAATCACCTGATAAGGGTGGACTGGAGTAGTTTAGTTAACAATGAACCAAGATAAAAATAATTGTGCAAGTTGTTTTTATTTCACAAGTTTTGATACTACACTTATTCAACCCCCCCCCCTTTCTAAGTGTTTTTCTATCCTTCAATATCCATGTTGCCTATTAATTTTAGGTGGTGATATATTGTTATCCCGATTCGACCGTAAATCATGAGGCCGAAAAGTAGATAGATAAGATATCATAGAATGTTAAAACAAGACATGATTTTGCATTCAATCTTTAAGTTTTGATGGTAACAATACATATATTTTTTACGTAACAATTTTGTACTCTAATAGTTTCCTGAGTGTGCAGATTCACTATTTTGATTGATTAAGGATTGTTGTTCAAAAGATCATCAAATCAGCGTTAGCACGCATCACAAGAACTATTCATCCATTTCTAAAGTGACATCAGCAGTTCTGAAGAATGTTGAATGCCCATCATAAAAGTATTTTGAAAGTGTTTCTAAAGATAAGCTACTATCATATCAGAAGTCAAGATTTCAAGGCTCGGATAAGCTTTCGCTTCCAGCTTAGAAATCAAGATGTGTCATTCAAATAAGCTGTTGCTTTAACTCTGAAGACTTAAATCTCTTTGGACGTCTACGTTACTTGAACTCTTCAATGCTCTCTCTAATTCAGATCAGAAGTACATCTTAAAGAAGAATGATAAAAAACTTGCACTAAAAGCTAAATAGTACATGAGTACATTATCTTCTCCACTACTGCAAGGTCATCTTCTCCAATGGAACTATATATATATATATATATATATATATATATATATATATATATATATATATATATATGACGTATCAAATGAGAACTTTAGTTATTAAGAGAACTGAAAACTTTTAATAATAATTGTATGATTTAAAATCAATGTCTCAGATTTTACTTAAATTTTAAGAGACAGTAATTAATAGATAGATTCTGGTTTAAATACATATCACATTAAAGCAAATCTGAACATTGATTTTAAATCGTACGGTTATTATTAAAAGTTCTCAGTTTTCATAATAACTAAAGTTCTCATTTGATACGTCCTCGTATATATATATATATATATATATATATATATATATATATATATATATATATAAGACACTCTCATTTGAAGTTTCTGCTAATTACCATAAAGTTAATTCATATGCTGCAAATTCACACGTTGCTACAAACTCAGAATATACAACTTCAAAGATAAAAGAAGAGAAATAAAAAGGAAAATCTTTAAGAGATTATTTTTAAACGCTCCGTTGTGAGAAATCCAATTCTTAGTGGTGTTATCAATTGTTCTTAAGTTTTTATTTCAATCTGCTTATTTAGAAGCAATATTTTGTAAAATTTTCATTTGTAAATCTGTTGAGATTTGTATTCCTCAAGTGACTAGGTTGTTAGTCTGTATAGTTGGGGCTAAGGTGTTTTTCTAAACTCTTAGAGGTTGTGTGTAATCTTTCGAGTTTAGTGGAAAGAACTTGTATAAACTAAACGTGTAAATCTTCCTTCATTTCTTATATATCTCATTGATTGTGGTGATTAGTTTTTCTAGAAGAAAAAGTTTTTAGAAAACCTTATTCACCCCCCCCCCCTTTCTTGTGTTTTTTCTCAACCTTCAATTGGCATTAGAGCTTCGACTATATTGTTGATTTCTTTATCAAATACTTAATCGTGTAGAGAGATCTAGTGTGAAAAAAACTTCTAAATGGCTGTCGTTGCCAACACTCATGAAAGAGATAGTTACAATATTGCTAAACCTCCTGTATTTGATGGAGAGATATTTGATTACTTGAAAAATAGAAGAAAACTTCTTTCTAGGATATTATATTAATCTCTGGGAGATTGTCACAAATGGTTACGAAGCACCTGATACTGCGATTGGTATTCCAATTCCCAGAAACAAAATGAATGAAGAACAAAAACGTGATTTCGAGAATCATCACAAGGCCATAACCATTATTCTCAAAGTTATATCTTATAATGAATACAAGAAAATTACAAATAGAGATACGACAGACTTTAAAAAATATTCATAAAATTTGTAATTAATTATTCAAGATCCATTTATCGAGATTATTTTATAAAAGGATTAACAATCTTTAAAAACCTTGTTAAATCTCGAACATTTTGAATGGTTTATGTCCTAGTCTACCATTTGATCCTTCGGTATAATCAGACAATGATCATATATCGAGATTATTTTATAAAAGGATTAACAATCTTTAAAAACCTTGTTAAATCTCGAACATTTTGAATGATTTAGATCCTAGTCTACCATTTGATCCTTCGGTATAATCAGACAATGATCATATAGATACTTGTAAAGTACTATTGAGACATTTTAGGCCATGATATAGAAATCATTCTTCAAAGATTAATACCATATTCAATCAACTCATTGACCAGCCTGCTGATCTATAAGATGTAGGGGTGTGTAAAAAAACCGGTTCCTCATAACCAAATTGATAACCAAACTGTTCCACTTTTTAAAACCCAACCCAAATATTAAAATGTAATATTAGGTGACCCATTTTGTGATCCAATAATAAACCGGTACCCATAAAAATAATTTGGTTCAACTATTGGATATCCAAATTTACCTGTCTCATTTTTTTTCAAATAATATATACCTATGCTATTTATCTTGTAAATAAGATGGAAATATTAACATCAGGTAATTAATTTTTTCGTATTTCTAACAGTGTTTCAAATAATTAATTATTATTTATTAAATTTTTACCAAAATTGTGAAATTGAATTCTCAATCACATATTCATAGTTAAATATTAAAATTGAATGCTCAATCCTCTTTCAAACAATTAGGAAATCTTGACTAATTCCTTAGCATTGAAGTATCGAACATATCCAATGATAACAAAGTTGAAAATCTGAAATGGATTCAATCTGTGCTAAGATTGAAATTTTAAATAAACTATATCCAAAAATTTATGTTAATAAAGTTTGTTAACAAAATATGTTAAATAGAAAACAGTGTGACATTAAAAATAAGTGTCAAGTTATAAGGGAGAAATGTAAGGAACAACTTGAAAATATAAAGTTTGAAATATTATCGCATTTTAACATCTGTCAAGATAACATCTTACATATTAATCATCAGATTTCATTGTATATATAGCCGGCCTCAGCTCATATATATTAATTGTCACATTTTATATAGTAAATAAGAAATTAAAAAGAGCAAAGTTAAAAAAAAAAAAACTAGGTAAAAGAAATCGGATAAATCAAATAAAAATAGTTCTGTTAATACTGGTTTTGAGAAAAATTGAATTTCAAATCCGGTTCTAAAGAAAATTTGGTTTTAAACTGATTCAAGCAAAAAATTAGTTATTAATTTTAAACCGAACTAAATCAAATAAAACCAGTTTTAAAAAACTAAATCCGTTTTATTAAAGTGGTTTTAAGAATCAAACTGAGGGTGTATTTGGATTGACGGTGGTTAAAATTGATTCTGAGAGAATTGAGTTTGGTAGAATTGATTTTAACAGAATTGAATTTAGAAAAATTGATTTATGTTTGGATACAATGATATAGAAGTGATTGTTATCAATTAATGTTGTTTGGATAGTTTTAACAAAATTGATTCTGAGTTCTATAATTACCAGCATGGTAATAAATTATAGTTCAAATAAAAAAGAAAAGAAGTAATTGATAAAAATTAAAGAGGGTAAAGTAGGAAGATTTAAAAGAATTGTAATAAACAATATATAATAAATGTAGAATTGATTCTACTAAACTCAAAAGCTAGGAATTGTAGCTTCTACTAGAATTGCTTTTGGAGGAGGAGAATTGATTTTGAAAAAGTATCCAAACAAGAAAAAAAACCAATTTTCAAGTTGAAGTGAACTAGAAGTGCTTTTGGAGCTTGTATAAGCCAATCCAAACATACACTGAATCATATATTTGGTTCAGTTTGGTTTGGATTTAGAACCATGCATAGCCCTAATAAGATGCGACCCTCCTACAAACTAGTGGTAGGGCGACTACCACAAATGAATGTATAGACAACTTCATTTCACTATTATAAAGGTATGAACCTAGTCTTTTTCATTCCTACTCATTTCCGATATAATTCAAATCTCCTATCACACACCAACTCCTATTCCTACAAGTATCCAACAACATCATAAGTTTCTCCAACAAATCATTCTTCTCCTAGCATCACATAGGCATACAAATCAATAACAGACACACTTAATTATCAAGATCCCAAAGACAGTCCACACCAACAAAATGGCTTCCCACTAAAGTATTATAAACCTCAACCCTATTTAAGTCCCACATGTCTTATGACGTTCGAATGGCCTATTGCAAGCTTGAATGTGAACCCAATATCTTTGGATCCCCATAGCCGTTCATAAGAAACCATTACAATGAATTCTATTTCTGATTCTTAGTGGACGTCATCACTGGTTTCCAATTTGTAACTATATATTATTTTATAAGTCAGTCATAAGTTGGTCATTGCTCTTGCAAAGAATCTGGTATCCCAGGATCGTAGGAAGCATATTGATATCCGTTATCACTTATAATAATGTTTTAGCAAGAAAGGGCGTGCAAGCAGAATAGTATGTAAATTCTCAGCATCAAATTTCTCACATCTTCCCCCATCATTCAAACATGGAGATTTTATCAAGTTAAGAGAATGACAAGCTATGAACCGCATCAAATGGCAGAATGTTACTGCAGAAATAATGATCTGGGATCGATTATATTCTATATGGACCCAATGATCCAAAACTAAGGGAGAACAAACATGAGATAGCTTGCCAAAATAAATACAATTAATATCACTTTTATTTTATATCAGTTACATCTGTATACATGTTACTTTTTCACTATTTCTTGTATTCTTAGCAAATACAGAAAATAGTAAAATAACAAATATGTAAGTAAAGCAACAATGGTATACATACTAAATTTCATGGCTCCAACAATGGTACTTACAAGACCAAAAGGATGCAATGATTGAAATCTAAACCTGTCTGTAAGTGATTACCTAGAGTTTTATGCAACAAGACTTCAGAACCGTCTCAACGAAACTTCAAAACATACGAAACAATTTCTCCATTTCGAGAACGAATTTACAGTATTGTCAGATGACAGCTAGATCAATGATGCTTTACATCTTTCTTAACTGCAGATACTGCTTCCAGTAGGATATTTCTTGGTACATTCATATATGTATGTACTCTCTATATGATGATTATGAACAACATGGCGTAATCAATATCATACAGAACGTGTATGAATCGGAGACTGAAGGCAGAAGCTTCTTCCCTCTAATCCAACACGGTGTCAACGATGCAATCTTAATAAATATTTGCGGTGGGAGAACTTTGTTCCTTCACCTTATGATTCTACATCTCCTTATAAACTTATTAGAGAAATTTACATATCTACTCCACAATCTTCTATATTCTGGGAAACCAATTTCAAGCCATGGCTTTGCAGGACCACTGAAATGGATAACAGAAGCAGCTTCTAGACTCTCTTTGCTAATTTCTTCTGATCTATAACGATAACCTAAATCGGTCACAATCATTGATGGATCTATAGGATGCACTTGACCATCAAATGCAATCAATGCAGGTGGAAGCACCCCTGGATTCCATAATGCTGTCCCTGATTCGAGGTTCTGCAAAGTCAGATAAATATACACATTGTTAATGTATGATGGCAATTAATAATGAATACAACAATACATATACTTACAAGTTTCAACCATTTCCGGTAGGTCTGTGTTATGTTTGTTCTTCGCCAAGCATCAAGATCGAATACATTCATGCCGTAAAGCCATGCACATTGTTCATCATCAAAGTTATATGATATGAGAGGATGTGAAAAGTTCAAGTAGTTCATGTATTTACTTCCAGGGCAGCAGTAGTCTTCACACCATGACTTGAATACAGAACCACTGACTTTACCGTTAAGATCTAACTCCCATAAAGAAGATATGTCGCGTTGTACTACAACATCATCGTCCAAGAATACTATCCTTTTAAGATCTGGAAAAAGCTGTTATGATCCACAAAAAATCATATCATCATGAAACAATTGTTAACAACTACCAAGCATCAAGACTTTTTGTTAGGGGTTATTGCTCAATCAGAAAGCTGCCAAAAATAAGTAATTACCTCGGGAATATAAATGCGAAGTTGATTCATCAAGGAAAGGCTGCTGGGCCGTAAAGCGTTCAAATGACGATAATCGATGTTCTTTTCTTTATCATAGTAGTTTTTCCAAATTAAGTGATTCGTTTCCAGCATCTCTTTAACACCAGCATTCATTTCTTCAGACCAATCGTATTGGTGCAATCCCTTAACTTCCACAATAGCTGACTGAATAGAATTGGTAGCAAACCAAGCATGCATTGAAGCATAAGTCTTTTTGTCGGTAACAATATGAAAAACTAGTTTTTCAGGGTGGACTGAATTTTCAACTGTAGAAGTTACAACAACAGAGGCAGCAAGGACATTATCCGTTAGGAGAACTAGGTGATGCAGAGTAGGGTCAGTAAGGCGAGAAGCGAATTCAGGAGGAGGTAGGCTAGATCGAGCGACGGCATTTACAGCATATTCTTCGGCCAACTTAAGACAAAGACAATGTAGACTTTGGGGAACACCATGTGAAGCTAGATGCCAATAAACTGACTCCTGCTGTTTTGCTCTTTGCACCTTGTGCTCCATCTGTAATAACTGAATATTTACAAAAGAGATGTCATGATTTGTTAGAGGACTAAAGATTCACAAAATTTGTTTGAGGAATCGAATATTTGTAGCTAGAAACTATCAAGGATTAAAATGGAAAACAATGCATTATTATGATGATATAGAGTAGCGACCAAAAATTAAGTTTTTTATATACCATGGCTTTAGTCTTGAAAGCAAAAGCTTTGAGGTCTTGTTTTAAGACCATCTCTTTAACAAGTTCGTTGAATGTCGCTACTCCTTCATTATCATTAACACTTCCATCATTTGCTTCCATTAGCGCTCTGGTCAGCTCATCTCTGAGTTTCTTCATGCATTCACAGAATAAAAAAACAGAACATAAGTTACCTTTTTTTATTAAAATATACAAGTTGAATGATTCATATCCTCATAATCGTACTAATTTGTATTTGATTTCACTGTGGAAACTATCAAAATTTATTTTGTGCTTATTCACAGTAATTTTATCGAAACTCCAAAATACGGCTTTTGTCAAATTCACAGTAATCTCATTCTCTCAAACTCGTCACATACTCAAAATTATCAAAATTAGTTTAACCAAGTCATATAAAAACGGTATTAATTGATGATGTCACGCACGGACACCTCTAGGAGTAGACGTGTCGCGGATCCAACATACGTCAGTATCCGACATGCATCAGCGTGTGATACGCGTCGGTGTCAGACACTTGTATGATACTCGTACAAGTCAGACAAGTGTCCCAAATAAATAGTTTTTTTCTTTACTTCGACATTTTGTGAACCGGAGTCCAACACCTGTATATGACAGTCATACTAACACCTATTGGACAATTTAGAAGAGTGTTTCAAAAAAAAAATTCTCTTTTGCTTCAATACACCTTATACATTTTTTTAACAAATGGTCCATATTGGAGTCCGCAATTCATAGGAATGGATACAAATGGTCCCAGTTGAACAAAGAAAGGTCATGAAGACCTTTTGAAGCAGAGAAATAAAGTTATGATAATAGCACACACAGAAAAAGTAGAGGCAGAGGATAAAACAAATTGAAGTACAAAAATGACATGCATGGCCATGCCATGCCCCACAGATTGCAGTAATGCAACTTGTGCAACTAACAACAATGCACCACCAAATTCACAGAAGTATAATTAATGCATTATTTGAATGAAAAAAAAAGTTAAATTATTATGTAATATATTGTCAATTTAGATCTACTAGTACTTTAATTGTAAACATTACACAATCCCTCTAGGATGTCTGTCTAAGCAGATAACCACCCTTATAAGGATTGTGTAAGCCAGTCAATAGTTTCTATGTCCTTTTAGCTGAAATAGATAACCTCACAAGATTAGTCTAACAAAGAAGGATATGTCACGTGAACAACAAATGTGGGATGTACCCAAAAAATATTAAACACGTGGTACGTTTAGGATAATGGGGTCAGGTTTTTCTGAATACATTTTGTAACTTTTCCTTTGTCTTTTACTCTTTTTTTAATTTGAGGCATTAATAACTGATTCAGTGGGGTATGATAAACGACAATAACCACATGAACTGGTTATTTCAAAAGAAAAGCTGGATGACACAATGACATAAACTTTTCTACTCATATTTTGATTTAGTTTTGATTTTTTGTTATATTGAATTTGATAAAGAGAGTTAAAGTTAAATTAAAGAAATAATATTATAATAGGATATAGTTTGTTTTAGTAACATTAAATATTTTTATTCAAACAAATATTTAATTAATACACATATTATTTGATAGTTAATCATTCATAGTTAAACTCAATTATTTTTTTAGGCAAGAATCGACTACATTTGAGTTCTTCAATAAGTATTTTATATATTGTAAGTAAATTATAAATAAAACTAATAGTATTCAAATTATTAAAAATGTTATTTTAATTATAATTATTTTTAAAATTATAAATAATTGGTTGCAATTAGTTAGTAAGATAATTTTATCTTTATCTCCGATAAAAAAACCAATACTATAGCATATGAATCAATTAATTTTAAAATATATTTTAGAAAAAATTGGCTGAATACACACTTTTCATTAGATGTCAATGTAAAATGCATCTTCAATTTTTTCTAACATTTTACACTGGAATTATATAAAAATTAAACCATTTACAATTAGTATGATATTAACTAACCTTAATTATTTATTTTACTTTCTCCTCCGTCCCAAATCTTAAGATGTTTTAGATATTTCTGACTAGGGATGCTCAAAACCAAACCAACACAATAGAAAACCGCAAATTAAACCAAAGCAAATCGAAACCGCAAAAAACTGCATTTGGTTCGAATTAGTTTGGGTCATCTTTTAACAAAACCGCACGGTTCGGTTTGCGGTTTGAATTTTGTAAACCGAACCAAACCGAATCAAACTGCATTATGTTACAACCTAACTTTTACTTAACTCACATTCAACCAAAACTTAAATCTATTACACCTTAGCCTTATGATTACGAACAATTTTCGCATCCTTACCCATATGATTTTAGTCCCGATCTTCTCAAATCTCTAATAACATTATCACGCATTCTTTTCCACATACATCTTCCCTATTTTTCTATAATCTCTACTCTCTTATATTCTTTCTTTTTCACCTTCTTATTTTTATGCAAATGTTCTCTATTTCAATTTCGTTTTTATCGCACATATTCTTTTCTAATCTCTCAACTCTTTTGTTTTTTCTTTTTCACTTCACTAATCTCTCGTCTCCTCTATTTTTTTTTCATTCTAATAATTTTTTTATTGTTTTATATTATTATTTTATGTTTATTATTTCACTTTTGTCTAATTTAATTTTTACATATTAAATAGAAAGTTGTTGTCAAAATATGACGAGTTTTGTTGTTATTTGATAGTGTATGAATGTTTAAATACAAAGTTATGTTGTCATCTATATGTATATGTATGGCTCAATAAAATATTTGTAAAAAAACCAAACCAACCAAACCAAACCAAACCGCATTAGTTTGGTTTGATTTGGTTCGGATTTTTTAAAAAAGCCAACCGAACCAAACCAAACCGCACAATTTTTTCTCTTGCGGTTCGGATGATTTTTTTCGTCAAAACCGCCCAAACCGCACCCCGAACACCCCTATTTCAGACAAGTAATTAAAAAAGATGAAAAAAAGAATAGTAATAAAATACGAATATTAAAAAAAAATATTAATTTTGTATTAAAATCATTAAGTAAATTATAAAAAAAAAAATTACTAAGCTTCTTATAGTTTGGGACGGAGTACTAGCTTTATTTCACACTTAATACTTAATAGTAATAAATATGGTTTAACCATAAAAAACAATAAAATAAAACGATAAGTTAATATTACATTATAATTAAACTAAAGAAAATGTTACTTATAGACTTATTTAAATTTACTTAAATTCAATATTCAAATTAATCAATAGTTAATCAATAATTTTTATTTAGATTGTTCAACTAATACTTATTAAACTGAACCAAGACGCAACTAACTTTGATTCAATTCCATTTGGCATGCTATATAAATCATATTAGTTAGATCTAAGTATCAAATGATGTAATTTAAATATTTAACTTAAATAATAATTATCTTAAAAATTACTTCATTAATGAGTGAATAATCAAATGACAATTTAAACTAACAACATATCAAAATCCTATAACATATAGCACAAGATTCATTTTTTGAAGATTACATTTGTCTCCAAATTAAAAACCTTAACAAATTGTAAGAGACAATACATTGACTTGTTTCCTAGCCCAAAACCTTGACAAATTAGCAATAATCGTCAATTTAATAAAGTATTATTACTCATATAAAATCAAACACCCTACGGAAAATTAGACTTTATGACTAACACTATCAATCATCAAAATTAAAATAATTCTAATACAGTACTATACTATATTATTTCTTGTCGGTTTTCACTAGTTGCATTTTCTTAACAAATCAGGTAGTAACATTTTTCAAACTAGACTCTACTGAAGAAACTAACTTTATTTGAAAAAGGACCCTAACTTTTTATATTAGACAGAGAATATTACTTAAAATTAATTAATTAAGAATCTACATTTCAATAATTTATTACTATAATCATTACTCTATTGCTTAAGCTATAAGTCAAGTTAATCCATTAACGTGAATCAACCAAATTTTTATAAGAAATAGACAATAAAGTACGTGTAACCAAAAATTAAAAAATAAATAGTTGTTGAAAATAAAAATAAGAAGGTTAATTCCGTAATTAGAACACTTACCAATGACGTGTCAGCTCCACTGAAAAACCTCCACCCAGCACACTCTGCAACAATCATTTTCACCATTTTAACAAACTAACTTCAACTTTTTAATAAAGAAAATTACCTTTTTTTTCTTAAATTATTTTAATCAAAAAATATATATTTAATCTAAATTCAGAAAATTATACAGAAAGTAAATGCAGTTGGAGAGTTATTAAAATTAGTTAAATTAATGAAATTATTATGAAAATCGAAAATGCAATAAAAATAAATTTTAATTCAAAAATATCGAATTACAGAACTGTAAAAAATTTACCCAAGGATGAACAGAAAGTAGCAGATTCCAGCACCAAGATCGCGACTCTAACAAAAATAAACGGCAACACGATTCCGAGCACAAGCACCACCGGAAGCACCGTGCGGAGTGAAATCCGGCGACTGGAAGAGGCGGTTACAGTCGGACCACCTGCCGCCGTCGCCGATGTATCCTTAGCCGATCCCTTACCTCCGCCGTTGGATATCGTGAATCGCTTAATTCCCTTTGCAGATATATAAAACTTCATATCCTTGATTCCATGAACCACTCTCACAGTAAATTCTTCTAGAAGAAATTGAATCGAATCAAAACGAGATCTGAAGGTTCATTGCTTCAACGAGTTTTCGTTTGTAGAGAAAGAAGTTAAGTAAGAGAGAAGTGTTTGTTTAAGTGTGAAAGAGAGTGACAGAAAATGAATTTGTAGCTGAACCAAAAAAGCGTATTCACGGATATTTTTTTGTTACTTTTCACTGTGAAAATAATATTCTTAAGAAATGAAAGTGAATAAGAGAATAGAACTTATACTAAAACTCAATAAATCAGCTCAGAGAACAAAAGCATTAAATATAGCTATTCAGAGACATCAGATATGAAACACATATGCACGCTATATACTAACTTAAATTTCAGCTACTAATTTACTTGAAAAATAAAAATTTTATACTAATAAGTACTAGTATTTATTTTTTTGATAGAAAATAAATTAAAATGAAAATGTGTTGTTGTATTGTACCGAAAGTGTTGAAAGAATAGGAAGCCGCGTTTAATGCCGCGGGAGATTATTAGATTGCAATGCGACACGCTGGCTTCATGATTATAAAAGAGTGTATTTTGCAGTTGATGGTATATATTATGCCACTGGTATTTCGAGTTATTTACGGTTTTGACATTGACTGTTTGTTTTGTACTATTTGCACTCGCCGACACTCTCTGTGACGACTGTGGGTGGGCCCGGGTTTGACGTTTTATGTCCTGAAGTTGTTTTTTTTCGAATCTAATTTTTTTTTTTTTTAAATTAGAGGGATAAATTAGAAATGTATTTTTCTTTATAGAAAGAAGGTAATTTTTGTTGAGTGAATATAGAAATGTGTGTTTGATTGAATGACAATATAATTAATTTTTGATTTTGTAAAATTAAATTTTATTAAAAGTGACTTGAAGTTAAATTAATTAATATTTGGTTAAATTTAAGTTAAAGTGAATTAAATAATAAATTTATGCTAAAATCACATTTATGTTCAAAAGATGTAAATAAATTTTTTAAATAAAATCAATTTTAAAGGTACAATCAATTTTATTTCAAAAATCACATTGATATTTAAAAGATAAATCAATAATTTAAATAAAATTAATTTTTGTTTGGTTTTGAAACCAAAAATAGTAAGTATTGATTGTGAACGATCTTGAACTAGTGGTGTTGATCTCAGATGCAATGGTGCGGGGAATACATGCAAGGTTATCACTCCAACGCGTAAGTAAATTCATAATTTAAGATTAGTATGGTAAAAGTGGAGTTCAGAATAACATGTGATGACTTTAATACGTTGGATCGTTTTGAGTGGATCTGTAGCGGATTGCGCATTGGATTTTTGAGCCTTTGACTGGTCCAAAACATTTTCTCCTAAGGCTATTCGGGCGAAGATTAGTCGGGGGAAGCCTTTGAAGTTGTGGTCGACCTCCATGAATGATGTTCGTTTTTTAATGGAAGTAAAAACACCATGGATCGATTATAAAAAGAACAGGGAACAGGCGCATTAAATACTTTCTCATCATGGAAACATATCATTATTCCTTCGAAGTTTATGGCTCTAAAGGTACAAGTTAGGGCATTATTCCCCTGCTTAGGATGCTCAAGTGTTTTTGGCCTTCTATTGCCTTTTATGGGATGATTGATTTGCTACCTTCATATCTTCTTCGACTTTTCGTCTAGGCTGTTAGTTTATGAATGACTTCCTTATAAAAAGAAAGTTTTATTCTCAACCTCTCCTTTTGCTTCATATGTTGCTCAACGCTCACTCATTTTACTTGTGTTTGTTCCAGCATTTTGAACTTTCCTTGTTGCTTCCTTACTTGAGGTTGTCTTATTACTTTCTCTCCTTTGAAGGTACGACATTGCCTTTCCTTGTACATTGTTGTGGTTAACCTCAAAAGTGCGCTCGCGAACAATACTCTTTAGCTTACCAGCGAAGAGTCTTCATCGTCTAAGGAAGTGGAGAATCTTGAACTAATGGATCTCCTCTACACACCGAACCCCCTTACGTTTACCACCGAATGCATCCCATGACAATTCTAGATCGGTGTTGGATTTTTCTAGCGATGAAGGTGATTCGTTGATGAGTAAAATTATTATAAGCACTGCTTCTCTAGCTCGTGTTGAATTTAACATGGGTCTTGTTATACCTAATATAAAGGCGCGAGAGACAGGTTTCTTTATTCAATCTTTTGAAACAAACTTATTTCATATTTGCTTTATTTCTTGTGAAACTGATTTATTTTGTGATGCATACACGTAACTTGTGAGGGCAAATGTGTATTTTCATGATGTCAAAACATTGTGAACTTGACACAATTGATGTGGAGACAAAGGAATCTAGTGGATGCATTAAAGAAGAGTATTTTTGGCAAATTTCAGTCAACAGGTCGACACATATATGCCATAGGTCGACCTATCCGGTGACTTAAGGAAAATTTTGTGTATGAGCAGAATGCGTCGACGCATTGCTAGCTCAGGTCGACGCATGGCATTTTGAGGAAACCTCGGGTATGTGCACGTCGACCTTACAGGTTGACGCATGGAAGTTTGAGGAAATCTCAGGTATGCGCACACATAATAATCTTTTCCGGTCGAAGTAAGGAACGTGTGTTGATAAGGTTCGACGGTAGAGAATTGTCTTGTTCGAGTGAAGATTGTTAAGGGTGTTTTTTGCATAAAACCTTAGGGTTTTTCCTTCTACATCAAGGGTTTGATTCGAAGGTTTTTGACGATTGCTTCGCTTTGGGAATCAATTCAGACGAGCATAAGGGAGTGAGGGATTGAAGATTCACTCATCAAATTTGCTACAACCGGAGGATTGAAAAGGAAGGATCGGGGTCTTGATCGGTGAAGATCATAGACATTGACTTGGTTTTATTTGAATCAAGGGGAGGAAAGAATTGTATTCAATTTTACTGCATGTGTGTAGTTGGTGATTGGTAAACTCTTCCCTTGTTAAACATTTTGCAATCAAATAAAGCTTTCCTAATTTCATTTGAAATTAGGGGCAGACGTACTCCTGCGAGGATGATTGAGGAACTGCCTTAACAAATGTCGTGTTCTTTATCGTTCTTACTTTTATCTTTTCAATATTCGTTTTGTCAAATATCCATTGTTGAGTAAAAATTGAAGTTAGGTGAAAGTCGATCACCAAGTGTTCGATAAAAGTACTTATTCAATTTTTGGTTAATTTTTTGTGAAACGGTTCATTGCGAGTAAGAATCTATTAAGTGCGTATTCGAATTAATTGATAAATTCGTTATAACGTAATTCATATTTCTCCATTTTTCATCCATTCGATTTAGTGTACATATCCGATCCCCGATAACTCGATCGTTCAAAGACGATTAAGTGATTCAGGGAAGTCACGTTTCAAAAGCTAAAATTTTCTTAAGTCAAAAAAAGGTGGTCTATTCACCCCCTCTAGACCATCCATATCGTCTACAAGTGGTATCAGAGCTCTGGTTCATCTAGTGCTTGGTATATAACTTTTTAGAAAATGAAGAACGGTAAAAAAGGGGTGTACATTAAAGCGCCTGTTTTTACCGGAGAAAACTATAGTTATTGGAAAGACTGTATGTGCATTCATATCAACTCCGTTGATAGAAAAATATGGGATGTCCTCGTCAATGGTCCTATGGCTATCATCATAACCAACGATGTTGGCGTTACCAGACTTAAACCTCAAGCACAATGGGATGAAAAAGATGAAAAGAATTACGCGTATGATTGGAAAGCTAGAAACATGATTATTTCTTCCTTAGGGGTTGATGAGTACTTTCGCGTATCACATTGCAAACGGCTAAGGCAATGTGGGATGCATTACAAGTCGTCCATGAAGGAACTAATGATGTTAAGCTAGCTAGAATCAATACGTTAATGCAAGATTTTGATCTCTTTCACATGAAGCAAGGTGAAACCATTGCAGAAATGCAAAATAGATTTTCTTATATTATCAATCGCTTACACACTTTAGGACATATTACTCCCAATGCTGTTGCTACTAATAAAGTTTTGAGATGTCTTAGTAGGGAATGGCAACCAAAAGTCATGGCGATCAAAGAAGCCAACAATCTTAATACATTGGATCTCAAGACTCTATTTGGTAAGCTTGAAGAACATGAGCAAGATCTCATGAACCTAAACAAGCACGAAAAGAAAGAAAATAAAGAGAAGTCAAAGAACGCCGAAAAGAAGTCTATTGCTCTAAAGGCTTCGAGCTCAAAGTCCTCCACCAATGATACGGGTGATAGTGAATCAAGTGACGAAGATGATAGTCTGGATGAAGATATGAGTTTGTTTGTGAGAAGGTATAATAAGTATCTTCGGAAGAATGAAATCAAACACTCGGACAAAAATCTAGTTGACTATAGACGTCAAGCAAAGCCTAACAAGCAAGATGAGAGTAAGAAAACTAAACTTAGAGGATCTTGTTACAATTGTGGTAAGCCGGGTCATTACAAACCGGAATGCCCTTCACTTAAGAATGATAAGGCAAAGAGAAAACCTCAAAAGAAGCAATCGAAAGGAAGAAGAGCTTATATCGCTTGGGAGAGTGATAGTGACTCATCTATCAATGAAAGCTCATGGTACATCAAAAGAATAAAAAGATTGTAAGTCATGAGAAATATAATAATGTTGATTCTATGTCTTATTTTGAATTAAAGCATGCCTTTGATACTTTACATCATGAAGCTAAGGAAGCATTTCAACGCTTAGCTTCAAATAAAAAGATTTTCAAATACCTTGAGAAGAAAGTTTCCGATTCCCAAAAGGAAGTAGAAACTCTCAAGGAATCTATGATTAAAAGTATCAAAGACAAATGACAAGAGCTCTTGGTTTCGATTGGGAGGATGTGAAACTTGTCACATTTGGCAAAAAGAAGTTAAAGCTATCAAAGCCAAATTAGAAAAGGCCTCACTACCCAAAATTGCATATGCCATTGATCGATCATATTTCAAAAATAGTATGGTAAATCCATATCAACGATACACTTATGTGATAAAGGATCAACCGAGAAAATGTAACGACTATCTAAACTCAACATGTCTATATTGTTGCAAACGGGGTCATACCATTAGAAAATGTCGCTTTAGGAGATTTTTGGTCCCCAAAGGAATTTTCAAATGGATTCCCAAAAGCAACCTTTGTTTCACTCACACACGAGGACCCAGTGAAAATTGGGTACCTATTTCCCTTGTTTAAATTTGTAGGTGGAATGTGTGGACCTCCGTTTTCGGCCATACCTCTCATGGAGAGATACGTGAACTGACTCTTTTATTTTTGTTTCTGCTTTCGTATTTGAAAATCAGAGAGTCGCCACCGACCTTTTATTTTATCCAACTAAGGAAAGGTTTATAAAAGAAACAGAAAAAAGACCTTTAAGAAATTCTGGGGAAGGGGGTAGGTTATACAAAGGGAAGGTGTTAGCACCCTTTGTATCCATGGTTATCCATGGGCTCTTTAATTTGCTTAGCTCACTTGTTTTCAATTGCTTTTAAATGCTCGTATGTGGTTTCAAATACCTTTGTAAATTGAATTTGTAATGATCCTTGTGCGGATGTATACAAAGTGTTTTTATCTTTCAAAAGATGCTTTGGAAAAAAGAGCGTTAACTTCGTAATGACCCTTGTTTGGATATATACAAAGTATTGTCTTTTTGAAAGTTTTATTTTGAAAAAAAACAATGATATATGAGAGATTTGTTTGTTTTGATTTGAGCAAGCAAATTAGGAGGTCTACCCTGAGTTTATAAGGTCTTTATCCTATTTCCTTTAAAAATCTATCCTTTCACCGGATATAAACAAAAGGTTCGATTTTGTACTCGAAACAGTAGAATTTGACTTTGATTTTGAAAAGAATGAGAAAGGGATTACCTTAAGAGGTGCAAATGTGATTGTGTTTTGATTCAGGTATTTTATCTTTGAAGTTAGTGATCTAAGGGTTCAATTTTATCTTCAGCATACACGCAGTTTATATGTGCGGGAATTTAAAATGCGGAAATGTAAAATGCAGAAAGTAAATCTACGCTATTACATCGATCGTGCAGGAAATGTAAACTACGCTATTTACATGAATTTGACAACCTATACATTTATCTAGGAATTTAAATTGCAAGAAAATAAAAGAAATGTTTTTGGATTTTTTATGATTTATTTTAATTATAATTAATGCATGATTAATTAAATTAAAATGAGTAAAAAGGATGAAAATAAATTTTAAACCTAAAAATTAAGTTCAAAATGTTTGTCAATTAATTTTAAAACAAAACTAATTTTTTTGGAATTTTTGAAATTGATTAAGTTAATTAATACATAATTATATAAATAATTATACAAATAATTAAAACTTAAGAGAAAATTATTCAAAATATGTACAAAATTAGTTTATAATATATAAACAATATTTAATATAAAGAACAATTTTTTTTATGATTTTTGATTGGTTGAAAATAATTAAAAAGCAAATATATAAATATATACTAATTAATTATACAAAATATTGAAATTATGAAGAAAAATAAAATATTTTTATTTCAGAAAATAAAATACGATTTTATCAACTTAAAAATATTTTTTATGCATTTTTTGGATTTTTCAAACTATTTTAAATTAATTTTGCAAAGAAAGTAAAATAAAATAGAAAAATAAATAAAGTAGTGATCATGTGTGGTGGATAATAGAGTCTATAGCATGGACTGGCAAGGCTAGATACGTTGGATGAAGTGACTGGATTGATCATGTGGTCACTGAAACGAGGAGTATGGCAAAAGTGTGGACAGCGTAACACAGGATCCAAAGAATTTGAAAAAAGCTGGCGCGCGTTCTGACCAACCAGAGCTTGCCACGCTTCATCTTCTTCATTTTAAATCTCTGCAACCGTAGGTAAAGCCTTTACCAAAGGTTTTTTCCGTCACTAAAGCTCCTGCAAATTGAAAATCACAAGATATGCAATATAAATACAACATGAGACCATGGATCGACTGTAAATGATCCACTGAACACAACCATGGCCTTATTTTCTTTTGATTTTGCCTTAAAAGAAAAACCCCGTTTCGAGGTCATAAAACCCTAAAATGGCACATGTCTCAAACGTCCATGAAAACCCAATTCAAGCTCCAGAAACGACCAGAGCATCAAACCAAACACAAATATGCAATTACATCTTGTTATACATGCATGTATGATTATATTTTGGTAGGTTTTGATTTGAACAAACCGTGAGTTCTAGGCTCGTGTTCTTGAGGTTTCAATGCTTGTAATTGATCTGGATAGGTTCAGTGAAGTTCAAGGAACGTGTTTGAGTGTTTAATTTGTATTGAAAATTGTTTAAACTTAAAATTCAAATTTCAAATTTCTTTGAATATTTCAAGATGTTACAAGTGTGTTACAAGCAAGAGTTTGGCTCTGATTTCGTGCTCTTTCATTTGTGAAGTATGATAGCCCTTATATAGGCTATGTTGTGCTTAGAATTGAAGCCAAGAAGCCTTTGGTTGCCTTTGTTGAATTCTTGATTTTTTTATATTAAAACCTTCGAATTGTTGACCAAGTCTTGCTTCTCTTCAATGCTCTTGCGTTGTACCTCAATCTTCTGCAGAAAATTAAAGGTTCTTGGATGACTCATGCTTAGAAACTAAGCTATCCATTATCCTTCCATTTTCCATTTTCATTTAATCTTAAAATAGGATAAAATTAAACCAAAAATGGATAAAATGGTGTGGGCTTTGTCTTGGTCGTGGGAGGCCCACAATATCATGGAAAACATGTTTGAACCATGAAAACTTGGCCCCAATTGGAAAAAATACATTTTTGAGCAATGTTGGTTTTATGCATTTTCCCAAAATTTAGCCAACTTCGAAAAGGTGTAAATCCCTCAATCTTGCACTTTTTGGAAACCTCAAAGAGTCCTCTAACCAATGTCTTTGGTCTCATGTCAAAATGATTTTTTATGCTCCTTGTGTGTCCTTTTGAAAAAAGTGTCTTTTTGTTGACTTTGAAAATGACCTGTAATGTCTTTGTCCATATTTTTCAAATGGTGAATGTAATAACCATGGGATCAATTGCATTTGAAAGATAATTGAATTTCCTTCAAAATGAGCTTTGGTTTGAATTTTTTGGATGAAGGATGAGAGAGTTATGACCAGTCAAAGTTCAGTTGACTTTTTAGGAGAAAACCCTAATTTTGAATCTTAGGGTTTTGTTGATTTTTGATCTTTTCTTGATGAATTATGATCATCCAATGATCAAATGATGAATCCTTTGACAAAATATGGATGTTGATAAAAAATTTCATTTTTGACTGTCTGTTGACTTTTTTGGTCAAACGGGTCGTCTGTTGACTGTTTGAGCTGCTGACGGTGCGTCTGAGTGAATTGAAGTCTGAAAATTTGTATGATGGTACTTTGAGATATATGGATGTCCATGAAATCCATTTGAGGTCTCAAAAACTTGATTTTCCTGAAAAAACAAGAAACCCTAGTCAGGGACTGTTTGTGTCGGAGACAGTTAAGCGTACCTGATTTTTGTGCAGTACTGAGTCTCTGCTAATCATGTGATATTCAGAAGACTTCTAGGACAAAAATCTTGGAATTTTGAAATTGCAATAGTTTGATTTTATTGATGGTACAAAACACTGAGAATTGTACTGCCAGCAGTTTGACTGTCAACTGACTGTTCAGGCATTAATGCAGCAGTTAGAGTGAAAAATCAACAGTCAAAGTTAATTTTCTTTTTGTTGTTTTTTTTGTTTTATATGAAAGATGAAAGTTTATTTACATGACTTGTTAAAAACATAGACATAATAAATGATTAATATTTACTGTACGCGAGCAAAATTACCGATAATAAACCTGAAAATCATTTAATGCACAGAAAAATGAATTTTTGACTGGCAGAAAACACACAAAATATTATCTGAATAATTAAGCAACAATATGACAAATAGTACAACATTTAATACTGACAGTACAAACATTACATACTATAATGAACAGTACAACGAGTAAACGGTACATTTAAGAAAATAAGAGATACGGCAAACTTTAAGAATGACGATTAATAACCCATGCTACAAACAATAACATGTAGATGATTGGGAGTGTAAAAATCCCAGGTCCACATTTTTCCGGGCTATGTAGACAGAAGAAAGACATGATCACCGTAGCAATGGTGATGACCATAAGATAACACGTTTCTATCCGCTTCACCATTTTGCCGGAGAAGAAGAAAGAATGGATATGAAGTAGAAATTTGAGAGATGAGTTAGAATTTGATGTGAGATTTTATGAAAAAATGAGAGGTATTTATAGAATGGAAAGAAGGATAGAGACGTTGGGGAATGAAGTGATTCCGTACAAAAAAGAAAATTTTGAGTGGAAGTAAGATTTGAGAGAAAGTGTATGATAGTGTTGGGAAAAAGAGATGTATAGAATAAAGTTAAGATTTGATTTTTGAAAAAAATATTTGAAAAGATTTTGAAAATAATGGAATATAGTACAAGAGTTAGTGGGAAACAAAAATTAATAATAATGTACTTGTTACCAGTACAGTCTGAGTTTCCTGACTCTGCGCCTGCAAAAGATTTAACTCTTGATCAATTGTGTCAGTACTATTTATTTGTAAATAAATATCAAATAAATAGCGTGTGTGAAGTAATAAACAGTAACTGGCGTTTGCGTAAGAATAAATTCGACAACGAGCCAAAATACTGTATAAGAAAAATTCTAAAAACTAAGTATTTCATATGTCAGGATATTTATGAAATAAAAATCCATGATTATATGAGACTCTTAATTTTTAGATTGGAGTTTTCTTGAAAAAATATGCGGGCAAATTTTGGGGTATAACAGTTGCCCATATTCAATCTTCTTAAACCTGAAGAGATTGTCTGAAATCTGAAGGTGGAAGATGATTGAATATTTTAGATGCCCTGAAAATTTGCACTTACCTTGATCGGAAGAGATGTTGGAAGTTGCATTTGAATGTTGTCTGAGAAATGTTGTTGGCAGATTGAAACATTACCTGAGATGGGCTTTCAGATGCCACCTGGCAAATATGTTGATGGTTTGTTCATCAGAATGAATCCATTGATTATATCTTGATGAAGGATTTGAAAGTATTTGCGTTGACTGTTTCGGAACCGTCCAAGGTTGCCGCTTTAAGTCTAGGAGGATGACCGTTACGGAATTTGTCCAAAATTTTTCCGTTTTAGATTTTGGAAGTTGATCATTGTGGAACCGTCTGAGGTATCAGCTTTAGATCTTCGATGGTAGATCGTTCTGGAACCGTCTGAGGTATCAGCTTTAGATCTTCGATGGTAGATCATTCTGGAACCTTCTGAGGTATCAGCTTTAGATCTTCGATGGTAGATCGTTCTGGAACCGTCTGAGGTATCAGCTTTAGATCTTCGATGGTAGATCGTTCTGGAACCGTCTGAGGTATCAGCTTTAGATCTTCGATGGTAGATCGTTCTGGAACCGTCTGAGGTATCAGCTTTGATTTGTGTTACTTGTTTTTTGAGTTGATAAGTGATTTGGAAAGAGATATCTTTTTAGAATGAATCTTCGGCTTGATTATATCTGAGAGGACTGCTTATCTGAAAAGAATTTAGTTGAACACTGCATGTGATTGAGAACATCTTTGTTGAAGATATTCGTCTGCCTGAAAAAATCAAGTTAGTGATATGCAATGTTTATGATGCATGTAATGTAAGATATTCTCGAGCTAAAGGAGAAATATGCATGTTATGTCGTGTATGAATATGTGTATGAATATGCGCATGATGCATGATGTATGATGTATGATATATGATGTATGATGTATGATATATGATGTATGATGTATGATGTATGATGTATGATGTATGATGTATGAATATATGATGTATGAATATATGATGTATGAATATGATGTATGAATATGCGTATGATGTATGATTTGAGTATGTCAAGCTTCTAGTTGGGAAAATAAATTCCCGCTAGTCATCTGAACATGAATGTATTGTGATTGTTGATGATCTTTTGTCTTATTTGAGTACCCTCGGCTGGGGAACTTCTTTGAGAACCATGGTACTCTGTTGAAGGATCTTTGACTACTGCTTGGGAATGAAAGGTAGTTGGAAGTTCTGATTTTGATGTCCTTTTAAGTGGGAATGAGGAAGATGCATAATCCTCTGATGCACTATCCAACCAAGTCTTGGTGTGGAGATCACACTTTCTGGAGATAGTAATCTGGAACGGCCCTGTTGCGGGATAAGATTTCTCGAATTACTTCGTTTGGGAGAGAAAATCTTATTGAAGAATTTGCTGAGAAATGTATTTCTCTTGGGGACTTTTCTTCTGATGCTAGATTCGGGATGATGTCCAAGGGATTGGGACATTACCTGAATGTTATTCCTGTTTTTCCTGGTAAACATCAATCATATTCAAATTCACATGTTCATTCAAAATTATCATTGGGACATTTACGTATTCAAAACACAAAAAGTGAAAACGTTGATTTTGAGCCTAAGCTGCATTGATTTTTTAAAAAAGAGCCATGATAGGCTGATTAGTACAGGGAGACAACAATCCTAGAAGTAGGAAGTTGTCATAAAGTTTTGGAAAATATTTATAAAGATAAATAGCTATATGAAAACAATCCAGTCAAGTTTCAAATCTGCTATTGCCAATCTGTCTTCGAGCATCTCATCCCTCGCTTATTGGAAGAAAGTGATTGGACTGATCGGTGTCTTTGATGTATTGAATCTTGACGGTGAGTAGGCAGCTGAACGGAACACAGTTATATGCTTTATTCCCTAACTTTTGCCCAGGCTGCCCTTTCAGGTTTTCAGCCTACCGGGACGATTTTATTTAGTCTCTAATTTTTGCCTGGATCGCCCTTTCGGGTTTTCGATCCACCGAGACGCTCATTTTTGCCTAAGTTGCCCTTTCGGATTTTCAACTTAGCGAGCTTTTCTTTTCAAGCGAAATACTTTTTGACTATGTCCGCATTTACAGGGTGTGGGAAATCCTCGCCATCCATGGTGGTAAGCAACATGGCACCGCCGGAGAATATTTTCTTGATTACGAATGGTCCCTCATAGGTGGGAGTCCATTTGCCTCTGGGATCACCTTGTGGTAAGATGATGCGTTTGACAACCAAGCCACCAGTTTGGTATGCTTGACTTTTGACTTTTTTGTTGAAGGCTTTGATCATGCGCTTCTGGTACAATTGACCATGACAAATAGCTGCGAGCCTTTTCTCATCAATCAAGTTTGTCTGGTCCAACCGTGTTTGAATCCAATCGTCTTCGTCTAGATCGGCTTCTTTCATAATCCTTAGGGAAGGAATCTGAATTTTAATTGGAAGAACTGCCTCCATACCATAGACTAAGGAGAATGGAGTTGCCCCTGTTGAAGTACGCGCAGATGTGCGATAACCATGAAGAGCAAAAGGTAACATCTCATGCCAGTCTTTGTAGGTTACTGTCATTTTTTGTATGATTTTCTTGATGTTCTTATTGGCAGCTTCCACCGCACCATTCATCTTTGGTCGATATGGAGAGGAATTATGATGTTTAATCTTGAACTGTGTGCAAAGTTCAGTAATCATTCTGTTGTTTAGATTTGTGCCATTGTCCGTGATGATCCTTTTGGGAATGCCATACCGACAAATGAGATTGTGCTTGACAAATCGGGCCACAACATTCTTGGTGACAGAAGCAAACGAAGCTGCTTCTACCCACTTTGTGAAGTAGTCAATAGCGACCAGGATAAGGCGATGTCCGTTGGAGGCAGTAGGTTTGATTTCTCCAATCATATCAATACCCCACATCGCAAAAGGCCAAGGAGCTGTCAGGACGTTTAACGGAACTGGAGGTACATGTACTTTGTCAGCATATATCTGACATTTGTGACAGGTTCTGGAATGATGATGGCAGTCCGTCTCCATGGTAGACCAGTAATAACCTGCTCTAAGGATCTTTTTAGCCATTGTATGTCCACTTGAATGAGTACCAAAGGTACCATCGTGTATGTCTTCCATAATCTGTTCTGCTTCCTTCTTATTTACACAACGAAGTAAAGTCGAGTCATGGTTGCGTTTGTATAGGGTTCCATTACTTAGAAAGAATTTGGCAGCAAACCTCCTTAGAAACGTTCTGTCGTTAATGGATGCCCCTACAGGGTACTCCTGAGCTTCGAGATACCTTTTTACTTCATGGAACCATGGTTTTTCTTCTGTTCCTTCGGCATCGATCTCATTGCAATAGGATGGTTCATCTTGTCTGTAAATGGTGATTATCGGCGCCTCGTTGTCCCACCTGATTTTGAACATGGACGACATGGTAGATAAGGCATCAACTAGTTGATTTTCCTCGCGTGGGATGTGTTCAAAAGTGATTTCTTCGAAATAAGGAATTAGACTCAGCACATATTCTTTGTAAGGAATTAGATTCGGGTGCTTCGTGTCCCATTCCCCTTTGACTTGGTAAATTACCAAAGCCGAGTCTCCGTAGACTTCCAGGAACTTGATTCTTAAATCAATTGCAGCTTTGAGACCCAGAATACATGCTTCGTACTCTGCTATATTGTTAGTGCAGTTGAAGCATAATCTGGCAGTGAATGGTGTATAACCTCCTGCAGGAGAAATGATCACAGCTCCGATGCCATTGCCAAGTGCATTAGAAGCTCCGTCAAAAACCATAGTCCACCGGGATCCTGGCTCGGGTCCTTCTTCTGGTCCTGGTTGTTTGTAGTCATTGACTAGCATAATGTCTTTGTCTGAGAAGTCAAAGTTCAATGCTTGATAATCATCCACTGCTTGATGAGCCAGATGATCAGCTACCACACTTCCTTTGATTGCTTTTTGTGAAGTGTATTGAATGTCATATTCTGTTAAGATCATTTGCCATCTTGCTATTCTTCCAGAGAGAGCAGGTTTTTCGAACACGTACTTGATAGGATCCATTTTGGAGATTAGGAAAGTGGTGTGATTTAGCATATACTGTCTTAGTCGGCGAGCCGCCCATGCTAAGGCACAACAATTTTTTTCGAGTAGTGAGTATCTTGTTTCACAATCGGTAAACTTTTTGCTAAGATAGTAGATTGCATGCTCCTTTCGGCCGGACTCGTCATGTTGCCCCAGTACGCATCCCATTGAATCTTCTAACACAGTTAGGTACATTATCAGGGGTCTTCCTTCCACAGGTGGTAGCAAGATTGGCGGTTTTTGGAGATACTCTTTGATTTTGTCGAAGGCTAACTGGCATCTGTCATTCCACCTTTCCACTTGATCTTTCTTCAACAGTTTGAAGATCGGCACACAAGTAGTAGTCATGTGGGCAATAAATCGGGCGATGTAATTCAGACGTCCCAAGAACCCTCTGACTTGTTTCTCGGTACGGGGTATAGGCATTTCTTGAATGGCTTTCACCTTGGCAGGATCAACCTCAATACCTTTGCTGCTGACGATGAAACCTAAGAGTTTGCCGGATCTCACTCCAAAGGTACACTTATTTGGGTTCAGTCGCAACCTGTATTTCTTGAGTCTGTCAAACAGTTTGTGTAGATGACCCAGATGTTCTTCTTCGGTGTTGGACTTTGCAATCATATCATCGACATACACCTCTATCTCCTGATGAATCATATCATGAAACAGAGCTACCATTGCACGTTGATATGTAGCTCCTGCGTTCTTTAAACCAAAGGGCATTACTTTATAACAAAAGGTTCCCCAGGGTGTTGTGAAGGTTGTTTTTTCCATGTCTTCGGGTGCCATCTTGATTTGATTGTACCCTGAGAATCCGTCCATAAAGGAGAATACCTTGCATTGTGCGGTATTATCAACCAGTACATCGATGTGAGGTAAAGGGAAATCATCTTTGGGGCTTGCCCGGTTCAGATCTCTGTAGTCTACACACATTCTGACTTTCCCGTCTTTTTTAGGTACAGGCACGATGTTAGCTACCCAAGGAGGATAACTTACAACTTTCAGGAATCCGACATTGAATTGCTTTTCAACCTCGTCTTTGATCTTTTTTGACATATCAGGCCTACTCCTCCGCAGTTTCTGCTTGACTGGAGTGCTACCCACTTTGATTGGCAGGCGATGAACCACAATGTCCGTGTTAAGGCCTGGCATATCTTCATAGGACCAGGCGAATATCTCGACGTAGTCTTGCAGCATTTGAATCAGTCTTTGCTTGACACTGTGTTCTAAATCAGCCCCTATTTTGACTTCTCTCTTTTCTTTGTTGCTGCCCAAGTTGATAACCTCAATTGGTTCCTCATGAGGTTGTATAGCCTTCTCTTCTTGTTCTAGCAGCCTTGCAAGTTCTCTTGGTACTTCACAATCTTCCTCACTTTCGTCCTCAGTTTGGTAGATCGGATTTTCAAAGTCATGACGGGCAATAGCAGAATCGTTATCGACTGGATCCAAAGTGAATGTGAATCTGCATGTTATTTATGTGAGTGTATGTGAGAAAACATAGCTATTTGAAAAGCAAAGAAAGAAAGAAAAAGGATCACAAAATTTGAATATGCAAACGTCCCATGATTTTATTTAATGCACATGATCATGATATGATAAGCCCTTATAAAAGGACCAGTGTGCTTCGGGAAAGGCACACGGCTTTCAAGCTCATGGTTCGATAGTACAGGAACCATTTTTATCTTTGCACAATATACACAAAGAAAACAGGAAATTGCATTTACTCCCGATCAAAGGAGACCACATCCTCAGCTTTCCAGTTGTTCAATCCCTTGTTGTGAGCAGGGAGTATCCAGCTGTTCCAGTTGCAGTTGTCTTCTTCATCTTCCACAACATTGATTTCATTAATGGGGAAATGAGTCGGTGATCTTTCGGGATAAGTGATATACTCTGCTGGATACGAGAGCCCAGGCTGAGATATCTCTGTTGGCTGAGCGAGATGCTCGATAAGGCCGTCCCATCCAGTCGGGATGATGTTTTGGATAGAGACTTGTGTATCCTGGTGAGGGGTGTATTCTGACAGAAAATAACCCTCGTTATTTGGTGTTTCCCTGGCTTCTTGAAGAGTAAAATTGTCGTCATAATGTTCATCCCATCCAGTTGGGACAATGTCCTCCATGGCGACTTGTGAGCTCGGAGGAGCGGAATATTTCACCATAAAGTCATATTTGCCACTAGGCTCTCCTAGCGTATCCCATACTTCTTTAGGTGGATTCTGATATTGCTGAGTGCTAGGACTTGTGAGACTTTTGTCATTCTCAAATTGGTCACCCCATCCAGTTGGGGTAATATCTTCCATAGCAATAAAAGAACTCTGAGGTGTGGTATATTGATAATTATATCTGCTGCTTGGATCTCCCAAAGTATCCCACATTCCCATGGAAATGGGTGGAATTTCATCTGGACATGGCTGAATGATATGGTTCAAGAACACTCCATCGTCTTCAATGGCGTTTACTCCTTGGCTGATGAAATGTGACATTAATCCTCCAGAACAAGGACTTTGATCATTCTTTTGATTTCCACTATCATAGCCCAGGCCTAGCTTGTCGGACTTGTAAGGTATATCGAGAAGCTGTCCCCATACTGTGCAATCACCTTTTTCGATCACAGTTTTGGCATCTTTGAGAGAAGCCATAGTTGTAGTTGGAGTAGCAGAAATATGCTTGGTGGCAGAGACATCTGGAGAGACCACCTCAAAAGATTGGCAGGGAGTTTCGATGAATTTATCATCCAACTCAACATATTTGGAATTGCTTAGGTGACTAACCACATAATCCTCTTCGCCATAAACTGTGACAATCTTTCCTTTTACTGGATATTTCAACTTCTGATGCAAGGTAGAAGTTACAGCGTTTGCCCCATGTATTCAAGGGCGTCCAAGTAAACAGGAATATGCTGGGTGAATTTCCATTACGTAAAAGATAGAATCAAAGATCTGAGAGCCCACTCTGATTGAGAGATTCACCTTTCCGTATAATGTTCTTGTTGACCCATCGAAGGCTCTTACCACAACATCGCTTGGTTGTAACATAATTCCTTCGAAGTCAAGCTTTTCTAGTGCTGTTTTTGGTAACACGTTCAAAGAAGAACCGTTATCTACCAGCACATGAGATAGAGTGGTGCCATTATATTCAATGGAGATATGTAGGGCTTTATTGTGATTCTTTCCAGCAGGGGTTAGATCGATATCAGAGAAACCGAGGCTGTTACTCACGGTTAGATTGGCAACACAATTCTCAAATTTATCGACCGAAATCTCTTGAGGCACATGCGCAGCTTTCAAGAATTTCATCAGAGCTTTGGCATGAGCTTCTGAATACTTAAGCAGAGATAGCATTGAGATTTTTGAAGCAGTGTGCCCCAGTTGCTCGACAATATTGTAATCACTCTTACAGATGATTTTCAATATTTCCTCCATTTCTTGTTTTGATGGATCTTCAATAGTGACTTCCACTGGTATTTGAACTGGTTCAACTTGTGGCTCTTTGCCTCGAGCGTTGACATTTTGATTAGGAACTGGGACCTGGACTGGACCAGCAGCAGTATTTGGAGAAATTTCTGGTGAAAAGATTCTTCCACTTCTCGTGATCTTGCTGGTACCCACAATATTATCCACAGTTGGAGCAGTTAACTTTGTGGCCTCTTTAGTCAAGGTATCCTGTTTAACTCCATGGACATAAACATTAGTGTCGTAACCCCACGGGACAGCCTTGTCTGAGGAGTATGGAAATGGAGTTGGACTAGCAATGATTACTGATGCTACTTTGAGTGTAGCAGAAATTTTGAATGGAGCCTTGGCAGAGATTTTGAATGGTAAGCTGGAGATCACTGAGACATCCTCTATTCTCATCCCATTTGCAAAGACTTCACATAACACGTCCATAGAAGGGAGCCTCTCAAACATAATGATACGGCGATCCATCCACTTTTGAATTCCCATTCTCAGATTTTCACAACCGTTGGGCGAGTAGGTGCAATAAAAGCAATCAAGGTCACAACCTGGAAAGTAACCAACTTGGATTAACTTTCCTTTGACTTCGAGGAGTGGAGTTGATAATTCGTTCACATCATAGATGTAAACAGTGTCCAGAATAGCATTAACAGCCTTGTCATGCTTAGGCATAGGTGCCGTGATGACATTTGGAGTTTCTGGAGGATCGAACTCAATTTCCCCAGCATCTATCATATCTTGTATTTTATTTTTCAGGGCCCAGCAGTGATCTGCGTCATGTCCTGGACAGTTTGAGTGATATGCACATGTTGCATCGGGGCGATAACTCGGAGAAGAAGTGTTGACATTCTTTGGAGGATCTTTTAATGTGATCAGATATGCTTTCAGCAAATGCTGTAATGCCTGAGAGATTGGCATGTTGATTCTGGTGAAATTTCTTCTTGGCGCATCTGGTCGTCGTGTATATTTTGGCTGTTGATCTTTTTGAGGCGCAGATGCAGAGATTAGAACTGCCCCTACAGATTGGTGATGCTCATTCTTGCGACCTTTCTGAATTTGCATTGTATTGACCTCATTTCTCCCACTGATGTGCCTTTTTGTAGTACCAGAAGAAGAGCCTATTTGAAATTTTCCATTTTGAATGCCACTTTCGACACGTTCTCCAGTCAATATCAGGTCAGTGAAACCTGATGATGAGCTTCCCAGCAAATGACTATAGAAAGGGCCAACTAAAGTGCCCATGAACATGTTGACCAGCTCGCGATCAGATAAGGGTGGTTGAACCCTTCCAGCCATATCTCTCCACTTCTGTGCATATCCTTTAAAACTTTCTTTTGGTGCCATGGACATGCCCCTTAGTTGAGTACGGGTTGGTGCAAGATCAGCATTGTATTGATACTGTTTGTAAAAAGCAGCAGCTAAATCTTCCCAGGTATGGACTTTGGTACTTTCCAGCTGGTAGTACCACTCGAGTTGTGTACCCGACAGACTTTCTTGGAAGAAGTGAATCCACAATTTGTTATCTGTTGTGTGAGGTTGTATCTTCCTTATATAGGACCTCAGATGTAGTTTTGGGCAAGAAACTCCATCGTATTTTGCAAAGACAGGAACTTTGAACTTTGGAGGGATAACAACATCTGAGATGAGTCCTAGATCATTGAAATCTAAACCAGGTATTTTTTGTATCTCCATAGCTTTCATGCGTTCTTCCAACTGCTGGTATTTGTCATCATCCTGTTCGTCTCCATAATGATAATCTTCTTCATTGGAAGAGAGAGAGGGTTTGGCAGAACCCTGGTTGCTGTGATTGTCTCCTTGTTCACCATCACCGACTATTTCAGGGCATGGTGGCTTTTTGAACTTTTTGGCTGGGATTCTGATCTTTCTTTTCAGTTGGCTCAAGCCTACAGATCCTTTAGGCTTCTTTTTCTTCTTGATCATCAGGGCTTTCAGTTCTTGTTGCCCCTTTGCCAGTTCCAGAATTGCCACTTGAACTTGGGCGTTCTGTGCTTCGAGGTTCTTGATGCTTGTTTCAGATTCCATCTCTTCTGACTGAAATAAACAGCGAGGAGATGAGAAATCCGTCATGTGAACCTGTTATGCAATGTGTATGAATGAATGAAATGTATATGCAATGTATATGAATGCAATGTTTTCAAGGATCTTAGAGTTTAGATTTGTTAAAACAAAGGAGAAACAAACATTAGTTAAACAATTTATTTCTTTTTTTTTGCTTTTTTTTCTTTGCCTCATTCGGGCTTACAAAACAGAAATAAAGGAAATGAATGATCCCTCAGGTCTCCCATGGACGCTTTCTCTTTGCACCCAGGAATGTGTTGATCTGCTGTTCTTCTTGGAGTTGTCCGGTGAGCTCCAATAATCTTCTCTCATAATATTGACAGTGTGCCTTGAAGGTGTCTCTTTTCTCTTTTAGTTGAACCCAAGATTTCTGCAACTCTTCTAGGTCAGTTGGCATATCTGGGTGTAGAATAACTTGAGGTTCGTCTCCTTCGACTTCTGGCTCAATAGTCACAGTTAGAATAGCGGGATATGGCATGATGAGTTTCTGAGCATGAGCCCGCACCCATTTGAGGTAAGGTTCCATAGGGATAGAATTCCATTGCCCCAAAGTTTTGCTTTCTATTCTATAGACACTGCCCCATGCATGTATAAACCTTTGTCGGTGTCTATGGGAATCATCCTCGTAATCAAACACAATGCCATGGATAATCATGTCGTGAGGACCATTGCTTCTTGCATATCCGAATTGGCGTAAAGCTATAGAGGGATTGTAAGTGATGCCCCCTTTGATGCCAAGTAGTGGCATATTAGGGTACTCTCCACAATGATCAATGATAGTAATGTCTCTTTGAAAGAAGTTGTTCCACCGGATATCTGAATGAGACAAAGACATAATCCTGCGAGACCATTGCATTCTTTGTTCATTTCTTAACACTGATTGGGGAAGATGAAATGTAAACCATCTAGCCAGTAGTGGTATACAGCACATAAGAGTCCCTCGTTTCTTCATGGTACGAGTGTGTAGAGAATGTAGAATGTCTCCCAGCAATGTTGGTACCGGGTTACGGGTTAGGAAAAGGTTGATAATGTGTACACTTATGAATTGGTCGGGATTAGGGAATAAAACCAATCCATAGATCAAAAGAGCCACAACCTCCTCGAAAGCTGGATAACTTTTGTTTTCTAGCAGTAATCGAGCCTTTTCCATCAAGAACTTAGCAAGCAAACCCTTAACTCCACTCTTTGTTTCCCAATTGGACTCGATTTCTGATTTCCGCAAATGTAAGGCAGCAACGATGATTTCAGGTTTTGGAATCCTTTCTAAACCAGTGAAAGGTAATTGATCTCGAACAGGTAAACCAATTAATTCAGAAAACTCTTCCAAAGTGGGTACTAACTGGTAATCTGGAAAGGTAAAGCAATGATGTTCAGGGTCAAAGAACTGGAACAGGACTCGTATCATGTCTTCTTCAAATTTTGAGGTAACCAAATGGAGTAGGTGACCATGCCTTTCGGTGAATTGAACATTCCTGGGGAATTCTGATACTAAGTTTTTCAGTTCAGATGGCACCGTTGAGATGTTGATTCGGATGTAATCTCTGGTAGCGGGAGCCATTACCTGAAAAAACAAAGGTAAACTCTTTGATCCTTGAAGTGTTTAGTGAGAAAATGGTATGCTTATGATGCTTATGATGTCAAACATGTGGCACACACAAACAAATCAAACAAAAGCCTTAGGTTTAAAGGCTTGCATGAAGCTGATAGGTGATACCCTCCCCACTGAAGTTGAGTTGGTTAAAACCTGTCCTAGAATAGTATTCGGGTTCTATGATCCTTGGAGGTAACACCTTAATACGACGCTCGGACGGCCGATCAAAATATTCCTCGAGGATAACTAGCTTCAATCAATTTCAAAGCTAGCCACTTAATAGGCCACAAGTCAAGTTCAACTAAAAGGTTCTAAGACAAATTAGTGTTTAATGACATTTCGGAAGCCTAATATACTCCTTGATCGTTTTCAAGGGACATCAGTATAAACCAAAGTATCGCACTAACGATGACTACCAGATCAACCGTATTGGTACATGCCGTACAGTTTCCTTGGTCTATTGTCTTATACTTAAGGTATCTCGAGATTCGGGTTAGAATCTTTCACACAAGCAAAATACCCAAACAAACCTTTGAAAAATAGAGCAATCAAGTCAAACAATTGAAAACATCGAAGTGATCTATTCTCTAAAGGTAACCCTTTTTGAAAACATTTTGTTTTTAGAAAGTAGTCCCCAGCAGAGTCGCCAGTTCTGTGGACCTCCGTTTTCGGCCATACCTCTCATGGAGAGATACGTGAACTGACTCTTTTTTTTTCTGCTTTCGTATTTGAAAATTAGAGAGTCGCCACCGACCTTTTGTTTTATCCAACTAAGGAAAGGTTTATAAAAGAAACAGAAAAAAGACCTTTAAGAAATTCTAGGTAAGGGGGTAGGTTATACAAAGGGAAGGTGTTAGCACCCTTTGTATCCATGGTTATCCATGGGCTCTTTAATTTGCTTAGCTCACTTGTTTTCAATTGCTTTTAAATGCTCGTATGTGGTTTCAAATACCTTTGTAAATTGAATTTGTAATGATCCTTGTGCGGATGTATACAAAGTGTTTTTATCTTTCAAAAGATGCTTTGGAAAAAAGAGCGTTAACTTCGTAATGACCCTTGTTTGGATATATACAAAGTATTGTCTTTTTGAAAGTTTTATTTTGAAGAAAAACAATGATATATGAGAGATTTGTTTGTTTTGATTTGAGCAAGCAAATTAGGAGGTCTACCCTGAGTTTATAAGGTCTTTATCCTATTTCCTTTAAAAATCTATCCTTTCACCGGATATAAACAAAAGGTTCGATTTTGTACTCGAAATAATAGAATTTGACTTTGATTTTGAAAAGAATGAGAAAGGGATTACCTTAAGAGGTGCAAATGTGATTGTGTTTTGATTCAGGTATTTTATCTTTGTAGTTAGTGATCTAACGGTTCAATTTTATCTTCAGCATACACGCAGTTTATATGAGCGGGAATTTAAAATGCGGAAATGTAAAATGCAGAAAGTAAATCTACGCTATTACATCGATCGTGCAGGAAATGTAAACTACGCTATTTAAATGAATTTGACAACCTATACATTTATCTAGGAATTTAAATTGCAAGAAAATAAAAGAAATGTTTTTGGATTTTTTATGATTTATTTTAATTATAATTAATGCATGATTAATTAAATTAAAATGAGTAAAAAGGATGAAAATAAATTTTAAACCTAAAAATTAAGTTCAAAATATGTCCAAAATGTTTGTCAATTAATTTTAAAACAAAACTAATTTTTTTGGAATTTTTGAATTTGATTTGAAATTGATTAAGTTAATTAATACATAATTATATAAATAATTATACAAATAATTAAAACTTAAGAGAAAATTATTCAAAATATGTACAAAATTAGTTTATAATATATAAACAATATTTAATATAAAGAACAATTTTTTTTTATGATTTTTGATTGGTTGAAAATAATTAAAAAGCAAATATATAAATATATACTAATTAATTATACAAAATATTGAAATTATGAAGAAAAATAAAATATTTTTATTTCAGAAAATAAATTACGATTTTATCAACTTAAAAATATTTTTTATGCATTTTTTGGATTCTTGAAACTATTTTAAATTAATTTTGCAAAGAAAGTAAAATAAAATAGAAAAATAAATAAAGTAGTGATCATGTGTGGTGGATAATAGAGTCTATAGCATGGACTGGCAAGGCTAGATGCGTTGGATGAAGTGACTGGATTGATCGTGTGGTCACTGAAACGAGGAGTATGACAAAAGTGTGAACAGCGTAACACAGGATCCAAAGAATTTGAAAAAAGCTGGCGCGCACGTTCTGACCAACCAGAGCTTGCCACGCTTCATCTTCTTCATTTTAAATCTCTGCAACCGTAGGTAAAGCCTTTACCAACGGTTTTTTCCGTCACTAAAGCTCCTGCAAATTGAAAATCACAAGATATGCAATATAAATACAACATGAGACCATGGATCGACTGTAAATGATCCACTGAACACAACCATGGCCTTATTTTCTTTTGATTTTGCCTTAAAAGAAAAACCCCGTTTCGAGGTCATAAAACCCTAAAATGGCACATGTCTCAAACGTCCATGAAAACCCAATTCAAGCTCCAGAAACGACCAGAGCATCAAACCAAACACAAATATGCAATTACATCTTGTTATACATGCATGTATGATTATATTTTGGTAGGTTTTGATTTGAACAAACCGTGAGTTCTAGGCTCGTGTTCTTGAGGTTTCAATGCTTGTAATTGATCTGGATAGGTTCAGTGAAGTTCAAGGAACGTGTTTGAGTGTTTAATTTGTATTGAAAATTGTTTAAACTTAAAATTCAAATTTCAAATTTCTTTGAATATTTCAAGATGTTACAAGTGTGTTACAAGCAAGAGTTTGGCTCTGATTTCGTGCTCTTTCATTTGTGAAGTATGATAGCCCTTATATAGGCTATGTTGTGCTTAGAATTGAAGCCAAGAAGCCTTTGGTTGCCTTTGTTGAATTCTTGATTTTTTTATATTAAAACCTTCGAATTGTTGACCAAGTCTTGCTTCTCTTCAATGCTCTTGCGTTGTACCTCAATCTTCTGCAGAAAATTAAAGGTTCTTGGATGACTCATGCTTAGAAACTAAGCTATCCATTATCCTTCCATTTTCCATTTTCATTTAATCTTAAAATAGGATAAAATTAAACCAAAAATGGATAAAATGGTGTGGGCTTAGTCTTGGTCGTGGGAGGCTCACAATATCATGGCAAACATGTTTGAACCATGAAAACTTGGCCCCAATTGGAAAAAATACATTTTTGAGCAATGTTGGTTTTATGCATTTTCCCAAAATTTAGCCAACTTCGACAAGGTGTAAATCCCTCAATTTTTGTCATATGAAGGAGATCTTGCACTTTTTGGAAACCTCAAAGAGTCCTCTAACCAATGTCTTTGGTCTCATGTCAAAATGATTTTTGATGCTCCTTGTGTGTCCTTTTGACATTGAGTGTTTGTTTTGTACTATTTGCACTCGCCGACACTCTCTATGACGACTGTGGGTGGGCCCGGGTTTGATGTTTTATGTCCTGAAGTTGTTTTTTTTGGAATCTAATTTATTTTTTTAAAACTAAAGGGATAAATTAGAAATGTATTTTTCTTTATAGAAAGAAGGTAATTTTTGTTGAGTGAATATAGAAATGTGTGTTTGATTGAATGACAATATAATTAATTTTTGATTTTGTAAAATTAAATTTTATTAAAAGTGACTTGAAGTTAAATTAATTAATATTTGGTTAAATTTAAGTTAAAGTGAATTAAATAATAAATTTATGCTAAAATCACATTTATGTTCAAAAGATGTAAATAAATTTTTTAAATAAAATCAATTTTGAAGGTACAATCAATTTTATTTTAAAAATCACATTGATATTTAAAAGATAAATCAATAATTTAAATAAAATTAATTTTTGTTTGGTTTTGAAACCAAAAATAGTAAGCATTGATTGTGAACGATCTTGAACTAGTGGTGTTGCTCAGATGCAATGGTGCGGGGAGTACATGCAAGGTTATCACTTCAACGCGTAAGTAAATTCATAAATTAAGATTAGTATGGTAAAAGTGGAGTTCAGAATAATGTACTTTGAATTTCACATGTGATGACTTTAATACGTTGGATCGTTTTGAGTGGATCTGTAGCGGATTGCGCATTGGATTTTTGAGCCTTTGACTGGTCCAAAACATTTTCTCCTAAGGCTATTCGGGCGAAGATTAGTCGGGGGAAGCCTTTGAAGTTGTGGTCGACCTCCATGAATGATGTTCGTTTTTTAATGGAAGTGAAAACACCATGGATCGATTATAAAAAGAACAGGGAACAGGCGCATTAAATACTTTCTCATCATGGAAACATATCATTATTCCTTCGAAGTTTATGGCTCTAAAGGTACAAGTTAGGGCATTATTCCCCTGCTTAGGATGCTCAAGTGTTTTTGGCCTTCTATTGCCTTTTATGGGATGATTGCTTTGCTACCTTCATATCTTCTTCGACTTTTCGTCTAGGCTGTTAGTTTATGAATGACTTCCTTATAAAAAGAAAGTTTTATTCTCAACCTCTCCTTTTGCTTCATAAGTTGCTCAACGCTCACTCATTTTACTTGTGTTTGTTCCAGCATTTTGAACTTTCCTTGTTGCTTCCTTACTTGAGGTTGTCTTATTACTTTCTCTCCTTTGAAGGTACGACATTGCCTTTCCTTGTACATTGTTGTGGTTAACCTTAAAAGTGCGCTCGCGAACAATACTCTTTAGCTTACCAGCGAAGAGTCTTCATCGTCTGAGGAAGTGGAGAATCTTGAACTCATGGATCTCCTCTACACACCGAACCCCCTTACGTTTACCACCGAATGCATCCCATGACAATTCTAGATCGGTGTTGGATTCTTCTAGCGATGAAGGTGATTCGTTGATGAGTAAAATTATTATAAGCACTGCTTCTCTAGCTCGTGTTGAATTTAACATGGGTCTTGTTCTACCTAATATAAAGGCGCGAGAGACAGGTTTCATTATTCAATCTTTTAAAACAAACTTATTTCATATTTGCTTTATTTCTTGTGAAACTGATTTATTTTGTGATGCAGACACGTAACTTGTGAGGGCAAATGTGTATTTTCATGATGTCAAAACATTGTGAACTTGACACAATTGATGTGGAGACAAAGGAATCTAGTGGATGCATTAAAGAAGAGTATTTTTGGCAAATTTCAGTCAACAGGTCGACACATATATGCCATAGGTCGACCTATCCGGTGACTTAAGGAAAATTCTGTGTATGAGCAGAATGCGTCGACGCATTGCTAGCTCAGGTCAACGCATGGCATTTTGAGGAAACCTCGGGTATGTGCACGCCGACCCTACAGGTTGACGCATGGAAGTTTGAGGAAATCTCAGGTATGCGCACACATAATAATCTTTTCCGGTCGAAGTAAGGAATGTGCGTTGATAAAGATTGTTAAGGGTGTTTCTTGTATAAAACCTTAGGGTTTTTCCTTCTACGTCAAGGGTTTGATTCGAAGGTTTTTGACGATCGCTTCGCTTTGGGAATCAATTCAGACGAGCATAAGGGAGTGAGGGATTGAAGATTCACTCATCAAATTTGCTACAACCGAAGGATTGAAAAGGAAGGATTAGGGTCTTGATCGGTGAAGATCATAGACATTGACTTGGTTTTATTTGAATCAAGGGGAGGAAAGAATTGTATTCAATTTTACTGCATGTGTGTAGTTGGTGATTGGTAAACTCTTTCCTTGTTAAACATTTTGCAATCAAATAAAGCTTTCCTAATTTCATTTGAAATTAGGGGCAGATGTACTCCTGCGAGGACGATTGAGGAACTGCCTTAACAAATGTCGTGTTCTTTATCGTTCTTACTTTTATCTTTTCAATATTCGTTTTGTCAAATATCCATTGTTGAGTAAAAATTGAAGTTAGGTGAAAGTCGATCACCAAGTGTTCGATAAAAGTACTTATTCAATTTTTGGTTAATTTTTTGTGAAACGGTTCATTGCGAGTAAGAATCTATTAAGTGCGTATTCGAATTAATTGATAAATTCGTTATAACGTAATTCATATTTCTCCATTTTTCATCCATTCGATTTAGTGTACATATCCGATCCCCGATAACTCGATCGTTCAAAGACGATTAAGTGATTCAGGGAAGTCACGTTTCAAAAGCTAAAATTTTCTTAAGTCAAAAAAAAGGTGGTCTATTCACCCCCTCTAGACCATCCATATCGTCTACAAGTGGTATCAGAGCTCCGGTTCATCTAGTGCTTGGTATATAACTTTTTAGAAAATGAAGAACGGTCAAAAAGGGGCGTACAATAAAGCGCCTGTTTTTACCGGAGAAAACTATAGTTATGGGAAAGACTGTATGTGCATTCATATCAACTCCGTTGATAGAAAAATATGGGATGTCCTCGTCAATGGTCCTATGGCTATCACCATAACCAACGATGTTGGCGTTACCAGACTTAAACCTCAAGCACAATGGGATGAAAAAGATGAAAGAATTACGCGTATGATTGGAAAGCTAGAAACATGATTATTTCTTCCTTAGGGGTTGATGAGTACTTTCGCGTATCACATTGCAAACGGCTAAGGCAATGTGGGATGCATTACAAGTCGTCCATGAAGGAACTAATGATGTTAAGCTAGCTAGAATCAATACGTTAATGCAAGATTTTGATCTCTTTCACATGAAGCAAGGTGAAACCATTGCAGAAATGCAAAATAGATTTTCTCATATTATCAATCGCTTACACACTTTAGGACATATTACTCCCAATGTTGTTGCTACTAATAAAGTTTTGAGATGTCTTAGTAGGGAATGGCAACCAAAAGTCACGACGATCAAAGAAGCCAACAATCTTAATACATTGGATCTCAAGACTCTATTTGGTAAGCTTGAAGAACATGAGCAAGATCTCATGAACCTAAACAAGCACTAAAAGAAAGAAAATAAAGAGAAGTCAAAGGACGCCGAAAAGAAGTCTATCGCTCTAAAGGCTTCGAGCTCAAAGTCCTCCACCAATGATACGGGTGATAGTGAATCAAGTGACGAAGATGATAGTTTGGATGAAGATATGAGTTTGTTTGTGAGAAGGTATAATAAGTATCTTCGGAAGAATGAAATAAAACACTCGGACAAAAATCTAGTCGACTATAGACGTCAAGCAAAGCCTAACAAGCAAGATGAGAGTAAGAAAACTAAACTTAGAGGATCTTGTTACAATTGTGGTAAGCCGGGTCATTACAAACCGGAATGCCCTTCGCTTAAGAATGATAAGGCAAAGAGAAAACCTCAAAAGAAGCAATCGAAAGGAAGAAGAGCTTATATCGCTTGGGAGAGTGATAGTGACTCATCTATCAATGAAAGCTCAAGTGATGAAGAGGAAACAATCAATCTATGTCTCATGGTACATCAAAAGAATAAAAAGATTGTAAGTCATGAGAAATATAATAATGTTGATTCTATGTCTTATTTTGAATTAAAGCATGCCTTTGATACTTTACATCATGAAGCTAAGGAAGCATTTCAACGCTTAGCTTCAAATAAAAAGATTTTCAAATACCTTGAGAAGAAAGTTTCCGATTCCCAAAAGGAAGTAGAAACTCTCAAGGAATCTATGATTAAAAGTATCAAAGACAAATGACAAGAGTTCTTGGTTTCGATTGGGAGGATGTGAAACTTGTCACATTTGGCAAAAAGAAGTTAAAGCTATCAAAGCCAAATTAGAAAAGGCCTCACTACCCAAAATTGCATATGCCATTGATCGATCATATTTCAAAAATAGTATGGTAAATCCATATCAACGATACACTTATGTGATAAAAGATCAACCGAGAAAATGTAACGACTATCTAAACTCAACATGTCTATATTGTTGCAAACGGGGTCATACCATTAGAAAATGTCGCTTTAGGAGATTTTTGGTCCCCAAAGGAATTTTCAAATGGATTCCCAAAAGCAACCTTTGTTTCACTCACACACAAGGACCCAATGAAAATTGGGTACCTATTTCCCTTGTTTAAATTTGTAGGTGGAATGTCTTGAGCCATTCGAGAGAAGATGGTTTCTAGATAGTGGATGCTCAAGACATATGATGGGTGACTTATCCTTATTCTATGACTTTGTGGCTAATAAGAAAGGATTTGTGACCTATGGTGATAACAACAAGGGTGCAATACTCGGCAAAGGTAGTGTAGGTAATCCCTCTTTTACTACTATCTCAAACGTCCTTCTAGTTGAGGGTCTTAAACACAATCTTATTAGCATCAGTCAATTGTGCGACAAAGGATACTCGGTATCGTTTTCAAAAGAAAGTTGCACAATTAGAAACGATGATAAGAAAGATGATGTATTCAAAGGCCTGAGGGTAAACAATGTATACATGCTTGACCTAAATAAGGTATCTTTGACCGAGGCCAAATGTCTAGCAACTATGAGTGAAGACTCATGGCTTTGGCATACACGTTTGGCTCATGTCAACTTTGATTTTCTTAATAAAGTAGTTTCAAAAGACCTAGTAGTTGGCCTACCCAAAATTAAGTTCTCCAAAGATCACTTGTGTAATGTGTGTCAAATGGGGAAGCAAACGAGGATCTCCTTTAAATCTAAAAACATTGTATCTACAACGAGAGCTCTTGAACTTCCCCATATGGACCTCTTTGGACCATCTAGAGTAAAAAGTCTAGGTGGGAACTATTATGGGTTTGTCATAGTTGATGATTTCTCTAGGTATTGTTGGACAATTTTCTTAGCAAGCAAAAGTGACACCTTCTCCGCATTTGAGAAATTTGCCAAATTGTTTCAAAATAAGTTGAACACTAGCATTGTATCCATCCGAAGTGATCATGGGGGTGAGTTTGAAAATCATCTTTTTGAAGAGTTTTGTGGAAATCGTGGCATTAATCATAACTTCTCCGCACCATGAACTCCATAACAAAATGGAGTGGTGGAATGTAAAAATCGTGTTTTGGAAGAACTATGATTAATGAACATGGGCTTCCAAAATATTTTTGGGCGGATGCCATAAATACAACTTGTTATGTTTTAAATAGGATCCTAATATGACATATTTTAAACAAAACACCGTATGAACTCTCAAAAGGAATAAAGCCAAACATATCCCACTTTCACGTATTTGGATGCAAATGCTTTGTTCTAAACAATGGAAAAGAAAATATTGGCAAATTTGAAGCAAAGGCGAATGAGGGTATGTTTTTAGGATACGCTCAATCTAGTAAAGCTTATAGAGTATACAACAAAAGTTTACATATTGTTGAGGAGTCCCTGCATGTCTCCTTTGATGAGTCTTATCTGAAAGCTATCAGAAAATGTAGTGTTCTTAATGGTGCAGGTATCTCAACTGAGCGTTTACTTAAGGATCCGGATGCTAAGCTCGATAAATATAAATATTACCTCTCACCCGAGAATATTAAAGAGGAAGAGGATCAAGCACCTAAAGAGAAAGTGGAAGATCAACCTAGTGACAAAAGCGATCTTCCCCTTGCATGGAAGTCTTCTAAGGACCATCCTATGGAGAACATTCTAGGAGACATATCAAAAGGAGTGACAACACGATCAAGGATAATTAACTTTTGTTTTTATTATTCTTTCGTCTCTCAAATTGAGCCTAAAAACTCCAAAGATGCATTAGTCGATGAGCATTGGTATCTAGCTATGCAAGAAGAGCTAAACCAATTTAAGAGAAATGAGGTTTAGGACCTTGTCCCCCTCCGCGAGACCATCGAGTAATTGGAACTAGTGGTACATGTCATTTTTTTTTCAAACTCCTTAGTAAGTTGGCATAGCAAGAAACAAGTTTTTGTTGCTTTGTCAACTGCCGAGGCAGAATATGTGGCAGTCGATAATTGTTGTGCTCAAATCATGTGGCTCAAGCAACAATTACTTGACTTCAATGTCAAGCTTGATCATATTCTCATATTTTGTGATAACACAAGTGCTATAAATTTAACCAAAAATCCAGTCTTCCACTCTCGCACTAAACACATTGAAATACGACACCATTTTCTTAGAGACCATGTGGAGAAAGGTGATGTAGTATTTGAGCATGTTGAAAGCAAAAATCAACTTGCCGATATCTTTACAAAGCCACCCGCTATCGAGCCTTTCTTTCACATTCGGAGGGAACTTGTTGTCCTTGATATATCGGATAGGTTGCAACTATGAGTAGTTGGATATGCTCTATTTATTATCATTATTATCATCAATGTTCTCACAAATGTGTTGAAGTGTTTATTCAATATATATGAAGGCATATTTCTCTATCTCCCATGTGTAAAGGTAATATCGTTTCAACCTTAGACTCTTCTCATGATAATGCATCAACATGGTAAACTTGCTACTTGTTCATTAGTGTATATGTTTTATGCATATTATGGTAGTCTCATGCATACATACTTTAAATTTAACCAAGAAAGAAATGATGATGATTGTGTCAAAAAAAATGATGATGATGATGCCTAGTGTCCTCTTTTCATGCATGAATTATTTGCATCATCTATGAACAATTTAAGTGCTTTTGTGTTCTATATTTTAATGTTATTTCTGAACAAATTTTCTTCCGTACTATGTGTTTATGTAAGAATATTACTTTGAGCTATGTGCTCATTGCGTGTTTGGTTATTTATGTTATTGTTGCCTTCTTTATTTTGTCATTATTGTTTTATGTGAATGACTGCTTTGTGACTATGATTGCAAAAGGGCTTGGTTATGATCAACATTGATTGATATTATCTCACCATATATGTATAATATTGCTTGTCTCTTTTTGATGTTGTCAAAGGGGGAGAACGTATTGGATTTGGATTAGCGGATTAACAAAGATACTATGCAAACATATGCACAAGACAGGGGGAGCAAGCTGATAGGGGGAACAAGCATTTTGTTTTGCTTATTTTGCTTAGTGCACTCGACAAAAATTCACAAGTTCTCCCTTCATCAAAAAGGGGGAGTATGTGAGGGCAAATGTGTATTTTCATGATGTCAAAACATTGTGAACTTGACAGAATTGATGTGGAGACAAAGGAATCTAGTGGATGCATTAACGAAGAGTATTTTTGGAAAATTTCAGTCAACAGGTCGACACATATATGCCATAGGTCGACCTATTTGGTGACTTAAGGAAAATTCGGTGTATGAGCAGAATGCGTCGATGCATTGTTATCTCAGGTCGATTCAAGGCATTTTGAGGAAACCTCGGGTATGCGCACGCCGACTCTATAGGTCGACGCATGGAAGTTTGAGGAAATCTCGGGTATCTGCACGCTAACCCTTCAGGTCAACGCATGTGTCATGCTTGGTTCAAAAACAAGTGCAGAACTTCAACAGGTCGACCTATGCAGTGGGGCAGGTCGACCTATCGCTACTTTTGCTGACTTTTTGCTGTGTTTAATTGGCTAATGGAAAGGGTGTGATATATATATTTATCAAATTGATCATTCTAAAAAAAATAATAAGAAACGTGAAAGATATACTCAAGCTTCTTCTCATCTTCAAACTTTCGCTTATTGATCGGAAATCACACATAATAACCTTTTCCGATCGAAGTAAGGAACGTGCGTTGATAAGTTTCGACGGTAGACAACTTGTAGATGTTATTGATTGGCTGTATTTTTTGGTAAAACAAATAGTGTCTTTATCATGTCAAACCTGATGTCTTGACATGCATTGTTTTGAAGTTTTTCTTGTAGTTTTTCTTGTGCAGGCTTTTACCTGATGTCAATACCGATGTCATGACATCCGAAGCTACTGTGTTTTACTATGTTCGCGTTTGGTTATTTGATCTGTTAAGCCTTTGCGCGCCTCTTTTGGAAACTTTGGATATTGTTTTGTTTCAGAACAATGTTATGCGATGGATCTTTGCCTTATGGAAATGATTTTAATTAGGTTTAAAACTGATATTGGATCCAAGGCCCAGCTGCTGCAAGGTTATATATAACAAATGAAGAAGCTGCTGGATGGATGTTTTTTTAGGGTTTGCCGTCCAGAAGTTTGTTGTGTTGTTCGTCTGTGTACTAGATTTCTTGTAAGCCAAACAATCATCATGATGATTGTCTTGGTCTAGGCATTTCTGTTTTGAGTTGTAAGAAGTACTCAAAGCTTTTAAGCAAGAGTACTATTGTACTTGATCAAAGCTTTTAAGCAAGATCAAGTTGTGTCTTTGAAGAGTGTCTTCTTTTGTTATTCGTTGGTTAGTTTTCATCACTGCTGTGATTGAGGGGGAGTGAGTAGGATCTCTGGTCTAAGTTGTTTAGATTGAAGTTGCATTGGGTAGATATTAAGTGAGAGGCGTAATATTGAGTTGTATTACCTTGAATTAATATTACTTATAGTGGACTTCCTGTTTTGTTTCCTGTGTTGTTTTCTGTTTACACTTTGTTCATTTGTTTAAAAACATTCAGATAGTGATGTCGTGACATCCTGTAAGACATCGCGTGTCTGAGTCCAGAATTTCAATTGGCATCAGAGCAGGCACCCTGCCTGTTTTTACTGGGTGAGATCTAGGGAAAGTATTTTCTGGTTCGATGGACAAAGAAGGTGGTGGATTTATAATGAGACCACCCATTCTGGATGGTTCTAATTATGATTATTGGAAACCTCTCATGGTGGCTTTTCTGAAATCTGTGAACAGCAAAGCATGGAGAGCTGTGAACAAAGGATGGGAACATCCTGTTATTACTGATAAAGATGGCAACAAAACTCTTAAACCAGAGGAAGATTGGGACAAAGATGAAGAAGCATTGGCGCTTGGCAACTCTAAAGCCCTAAATGCTTTATTCAATGGAATTGACAAAAATATATTCAGACTGGTTCACCAGTGTGAACTAGCCAAAGATGTCTGGGATATCCTAAAGACTACTCATGAGGGCACCTCCAAAGTGAAGATGTCAAGACTTCAACTGCTAACTACAAAATTTGAAAATCTAAGGATGAGGGACGATGAAAGTATTAAGGATTTTCATATGAATTTACTCGATATTGCTAATACCTCAGGAGCTTTGGGAGAAAAAATGTCTGATGAAAAGTTAGTGAGGAAAATCCTTAGATCCCTACCTAAGAGATTTGATATGAAAGTCACAGCTATAGAAGAGGCACAGGACATCAGCCAAATGAAGGTAGAAGAGTTAATTGGATCTCTTCAAACTTTTGAGATGGGAATCAATGAAAATTCTGAAAAGAAGAACAAAAGCATAGCTTTTGTGTCCAACTCCAGTGAAGAAGTAAAGGAAAGTAGAGAAGAGAATGTATCTGAATCTATAACTATGCTTGGTAAACAATTCAACAAAATTATGAGAAGGATGCATCAGAAGTCAAGACCTAATGTCAAGAACATCTCATCTGACATCAATGGATCTTCTGATTCTGGTAGAGGAGCTAAACCAGAAGAAAAGTACAATCACAACAAAGGGGTCCAATGTCATGGATGTGAAGGGTATGGACATATTAGAGCTGAATGCCCTACCTATCTCAAGAAACAAAAGAAAGGATTGTCAGTCTCCTGGTCTGATGAAGATTCTGAGAGTGATTTTGAAGAAGAATCAACCAAACATGTCACAGCCCTTACTGGAATTTGCAATTCTGATGAAGATTCTAGGAAAGACGAGCTAACCTTTGAAGAACTGGCAGGTTCCTACAGAAAGCTGTGTATCAAATGTGCTGAAGTGTGTCAACAAGGTGAAGATCAGAAGAAATACATAGCTCAGTTGGAGGCTGATAACAAAGAGCTTAATGAAACTATATCTGAACTGAATGGTGAAACTATCCTGTTACAATCCAAACTTGATCAGATGTCTAAATCAGTAAAAATGTTGAACAATGGCACGGATATGCTGGAGGAGATCTTGCAGGTTGGAAAAAGTTCAAGAGATATGTCTGGCATAGGATTTGTTAGTGCAAAGAAATATGTCCAAGATAGTAGCAGAACTAAACCTGAAGCTGAGATGTCGAAGCCGATGTCAAAACATGTGACTCAACATCACGAGAAAGGTGAAATGAAGAGAAAGTTTCAAAGATGGAGATGTCATTACTGTGGAAGATTTGGACACATTAAGCCTTTTTGCTTCAGACTATATGGATATCCAGATCAAGCTCCTTCTTACAAACCTAAGCAGATCATGCCCATCCAGAAGCAACAATGGAAACCTAAAATTATGGCTTTAATAGCCCATACATCTCTTAGAGTTTCAGCCAAAGAAGACTGGTATTTTGATAGTGGATGTTCCAGACACATGACTGGACTCAAGAATCTGCTTGTTGATATCAAGAGTCATTCCACTAGCTATGTAACCTTTGGTGATGGAGCTAAAGGAGAAATCAAAGGAGTTGGAAAATTAGACTGTTCAGGAGTGCCAAATTTAGAAGGTGTTTTGTTGGTCAAGGGCCTGACAGCTAACCTCATAAGCATCAGTCAACTATGTGACCAAGGATACCAAGTCAATTTCACCAAAGATAAGTGTGTGGTTACTAATAAAGAAAAGGAAGTAGTAATGAGGGGTGTCAGATCCAAAGATAACTGCTACTTGTGGGTGTCTCATGAATCCAGCTACTCTACTGTTTGTTCTAAAGAAGAAGAAGCAAAGCTGTGGCACCAAAAACTTGGTCACCTTCATCTAAGAGGTATGAAAAGAATTATTTCTCTGGAAGCTGTAAGAGGAATTCCTAAGCTACAAATTGATGAAGGAAAAATATGTGGTGAATGTCAGGTAGGAAAACAAACCAGGATGTCACATCCAAAGGTTACACATTTGACTACTTCCAGAGTTCTTGAACTTCTACATATGGACTTGATGGGACCAATGCAAATAGAAAGTCTTGGAGGAAAGAAATATGCTTATGTGGTTGTGGATGACTACTCCAGGTACACTTGGGTAAACTTCATCAGAGAAAAGTCAGATGTGTTTGATGTTTTCAAGGACCTATGTCAAAGAATTCAAAGAGAAAAAGAGAATAGTGTTGTGAGAATCAGAAGTGATCATGGAAAGGAATTTGAGAATCAAAAGTTTGCTGAATTCTGCTCCTCTGAAGGAATACATCATGAATTCTCTTCCCCTATTACTCCACAGCAAAATGGGGTTGTTGAAAGAAAGAATAGAACTATTCAAGAATCAGCAAGAGCTATGATCCATGCTAAGAATCTTCCTATCTACTTCTGGGCTGAAGCCATGAATACTGCTTGTTATGTCCATAATAGAGTTACCTTAAGAAAAGGAACCTCTACCACCCTATATGAGATCTGGAAGGGAAGAAAACCCACTGTCAAATACTTCCATGTGTTTGGTAGTAAGTGTTACATTCTTGCTGATAGAGATCACAGGAGGAAGATGGATCCCAAGAGTGATGAAGAAATCTTTCTGGGCTACTCTACAAACAGTAGAGCCTATAGAGTATTCAACTCAAGAACCAAAACAATAATGGAATCCATAAATGTTGTGGTTGATGATATTCACAATCAAGCAGATGTCACAGAAGATGTCGGAACATTCTGGGATCTTACAGCAAAAGGGTCTACAAGAGAAGATGATTGCAGTCCCACTATCACAGAAGCTGAGACTGAACCCCCTAACAAGAGTCCTTCTATAAGACTTCAGAAAGATCATCCTAAAGAACTTATTATAGGAGATCTCAATAGTGGAGTTATTACAAGGTCAAGAGAAGTTGTCTCAAACTCTTGTTTTGTATCAAAGATTGAACCTAAAAATGTCAAGGAAGCATTAACAGATGAGTTCTGGATTAATGCCATGCAGGAAGAACTAGGCCAGTTTGAAAGAAATGAAGTATGGGAGCTGGTACCAAGACCTAAAGGTACTAATGTCATTGGAACTAAATGGGTTTACAAGAACAAGTCAGATGAACTGGGAACTGTTATCAGAAACAAAGCAAGGCTAGTTGCTCAAGGATACACCCAAGTTGAAGGAATTGACTTTGATGAAACCTTTGCCCCTGTTGCCAGACTTGAGTCAATTAGGCTATTGTTAGGGATTGCCTGTATTCTGAAATTCAAACTATACCAGATGGATGTGAAGAGTGCTTTCTTGAATGGGTATTTGAATGAGGAAGTCTATGTAGAACAACCTAAAGGTTTTGCAGATCCAAATCATCCTGATCATGTTTACAAATTAAGAAAAGCTCTTTATGGTTTGAAACAAGCCCCTAGAGCTTGGTATGAGAGACTAACTGAGTTTCTTACTAGCAATGGATACAGGAAAGGAGGGATAGATAAAACTCTTTTTGTTAAAGATGAAGGAGGGAAGATTCTGATAGCTCAAATCTATGTGGATGATATTGTATTTGGTGGAATGTCAGACAAGATGACTAGACATTTTGTTGATCAGATGCAATCTGAATTTGAAATGAGTCTAGTTGGAGAATTAACCTATTTTCTTGGGCTGCAAGTCAAACAGATGGAAGACTCAATCTTTCTCTCTCAGAGCAAGTATGCTAGAAACATTGTCAAAAAGTTTGGAATGGAAAATGCTTCTCACAAAAGGACACCAGCACCTACCCATTTGAAGCTGACCAAAGATGAAAAGGGAACCAGTGTTGATCAAAGTCTATACAGAAGCATGATAGGAAGTCTGCTGTATCTTACAGCCAGTAGACCTGATATTGCCTTTGCTGTTGGGGTATGTGCCAGGTATCAAGCAGAACCCAAAACCAGCCATATCAATCAAGTCAAGAGGATCCTGAAATATGTGAATGGTACTTGTGAATATGGAATGCTCTACTCTCATGGGTGTGAACCCATTCTCACTGGGTATTGTGATGCAGACTGGGCAGGAAGTGCTGATGACAGAAAAAGTACTTCAGGAGGATGTTTCTTCTTGGGTAATAATCTTATTTCATGGTTCAGCAAGAAACAAAATTGTGTGTCTCTGTCCACTGCAGAGGCAGAATACATTGCAGCTGGAAGTAGTTGTTCTCAGCTTGTTTGGATGAAACAGATGTTATCAGAATACAATGTCACACAAGATGTCATGACACTATATTGTGACAATTTAAGTGCCATTAACATTTCGAAGAATTCTATTCAGCATAGCAGGACCAAGCACATTGATATTAGACATCATTACATTAGAGATCTTGTTGAAAATAAAACAATTGTCTTGGAACATGTTGCTACAAACCTTCAACTAGCTGATATTTTCACAAAAGCCTTGGATGCAAATCAATTTGAAAATCTAAGAAGCAAACTAGGCATTTGTCTTTGTGAAGGATTATAGCAATTAATTGGTTGTGGGACCAGCACTATTACTCTCTTGACTGTCAAGTATACTCTGCTGATGGTGGTGATGATCATACTGTTGGTAGTGATGGCTGAGGAGGGTGAGGATGCTGATGCCCGAACTAGTAGCTCCAATGATGTGGAGATGAGTAAGGAGAATGATTCTGAAGTGTAAATCTTCATCTGTTGTTTGGCTTCTTTTGTGGCTAGAAAGGGGGAGAAGTGATATAGATGATGATATAGTTGTTGGTGTGGTTGCTATTTTTTTTTTCTGTTTGGTTCCTTGGATGTACTATGTTGATGTTGTTGGCTAACAGAATTTATTCTGTTTGTTGGATCCTTGTTTCTATTGGCTGCTGCGTGTACTCTGATCTCTGATGGTATCATCTATTGTTGTTTTAGCCAAAAATTCGCCAAAGGGGGAGTTTGTAGATGTTATTGATTGGCTGTATTTTTTGGTAAAACAAATAGTGTCTTTATCATGTCAAACCTGATGTCTTGACATGCATTGTTTTGAAGTTTTTCTTGTAGTTTTTCTTGTGCAGGCTTTTACCTGATGTCAAGACCGATGTCATGACATCCGAAGCTGCTGTGTTTTACTATGTTCGCGTTTGGTTATTTGATCTGTTAAGCCTTTGCGTGCCTCTTTTGGAAACTTTGGATATTGTTTTGTTTCAGAACAATGTTATGCGATGGATCTTTGCCTTATGGAAATGGTTTTAATTAGGTTTAAAACTGATATTGGATCCAAGGCCCAGCTGCTGCAAGGTTATATATAACAAATGAAGAAGCTGCTGGATGGATGTTTTTTTAGGGTTTGCCGTCCAGAAGTTTGTTGTGTTGTTCGTCTGTGTACTAGATTTCTTGTAAGCCAAACAATCATCATGATGATTGTCTTGGTCTAGGCATCTCTGTTTTGAGTTGTAAGAAGTACTCAAAGCTTTTAAGCAAGAGTACTATTGTACTTGATCAAAGCTTTTAAGCAAGATCAAGTTGTGTCTTTGAAGAGTGTCTTCTTTTGTTATTCGTTGGTTAGTTTTCATCACTGCTGTGATTGAGGGGGAGTGAGTAGGATCTCTGGTCTAAGTTGTTTAGATTGAAGTTGCATTGGGTAGATATTAAGTGAGAGGCGTAATATTGAGTTGTATTACCTTGAATTAATATTACTTATAGTGGACTTCCTCCCTGGCTTGGTAGCCCCCAGATGTAGGTGTGTTTGCACCGAACTGGGTTAACAATTTTCCTGTGTTGTTTTCTGTTTACACTTTGTTCATTTGTTTAAAAACATTCAGATAGTGATGTCGTGACATCCTGTAAGACATCGCGTGTCTGAGTCCAGAATTTCACAACTGTCTTGTTCGAGTGAATATTGTTGAGGGTGTTTCTTGTATAAAACCTTAGGGTTTTTCCTTCTACATCAAGGGTTTGATTCGAAGGTTTTTGACGATTGCTTCGCTTAGGGAATCAATTCAGCCGAGCATAAGGGAGTGAGGGATTGAAGATTCGCTCATCAAATTTGCTACAACCGGAGGATTGAAAAGGAAGGATCGGGGTCTTGATCAGTTAAGATCATAGACATTGACTTGGTTCTATTTGAATCAAGGGGAGGAAATAATTGTATTCAATTTTACTGCATGTGTGTAGTTGGTAAACTCTTTCCTTGTTAAACATTTTGCAATCAAATAAAACTTTCCTAATTTCATTTGAAATTAGGGGCAGACATACTCCTGACGATAGAGGAACTGCCTTAATAAATCTCATGTTCATTAACGTTCTTACTTTTATCTTTTCAATATTCGTTTTGTCAAATATCCATTGTTGAGCAAAAATTGAAGTTAGGTGAAAATCGATCACTAAGTGTTCGATAAAAGTACTCATTCAATTTTTGGTTAATTATTGGTGAAACAATTCATTGCGAGTAAGAATCTATTAAGTGCGTATGTGAATTAATTGATAAAGTCGTTATAACGTAATTCACATTTCGCCATTTTTCATCCATTCGGTTCAGTGCACATATCCAGTCCCCAATGAATCGATCGTTCAAAGATGATTAACTGATTCAGGAATGTCACGTTTCAAAAGCTAAAATTTTCTTAAGTCGGAAAAAGGTGGTCTATTCACCCCCCTCTAGACCATCCATATCGCCTAACATAACTAAGGCTGGCAAAACGGGCCGCCCGTCCTGCCCTGTCTTAAGTTCGTAAAAAAAGGCGGATGGGCAAGCCGGTCAAGTGAAATTAGGCTTTAAAATGTAGCTTTCTCGCCTATTTTTCTTTTTTTTCCCATTTCTTTTAATAAATTAATAGAACTTTTATTACATTTAAATTAGCTTTAAGGAAATGAAGACGGAGGAGTCTAAACAGAGCTTTTCAATTACTAATAATATGAAGAAGATGAAAGCATATAAAGACATGAGTTAGAACCCGCCGTGGCTTAAGAAACTGATTTCTTTAAGGTTTTATGGGTTGTTCTAGAACCCTATTTAAAGATTGACCCAAGCCCATGTCTGCTTGCTACTGCTGTTCTATAAAAGACCAGCTAATCATAATGGTAGGGGTGTGGTTTTTAAGGACTTTGTGCTTTGTTTTAGGTTCTCGAGTATATTATTGTGTTACTTGTAATCTGCTCTTGTATCGGGTTGATACTAGAGGTGGAGTGTTTGTGTTAAGTTATAATATGTTTAATCTCCGAAGTTGTTAAGCAAGGAGAGTAATTTCGTTCTCATAAGCTTTTAAGCATTGAGGACTGTGTGTCTTGGAAGAGTGTCTTATGTTTTTATTGTTTGTGTTATTTTGTCACAGGGTGTTGTGATTGAAGGGATTTGAGGAGGGCCTCATACCTAGGTGAGTCTTAGGTAGAGATCATATGAAGGGTAGTGGTTAAGTGAGGAGTTGTAAACAAGGGAGTTTAACTCTGAATTAATACTGTCGAATATTGGTTTCGCCCTTGGCTTGGTAGCCCCTAGAGTAGGAAGGTTGTTTCCGAACATGGTAAACATATCGTTGTGTTCTTTACTTTCTGCACTATTTTTATCACTGTTATCAACTTGTTCATAACTGTTAAGTGCTAAGATATTGAGTCGTGACATCTCATTCGACGTCACATATCTGATACCAGAATTTCAATTGGTATCAGAGCAGGAATCATGTTCTGTGTATAGGTGAGATCTAGGGAAGTTACTCTTTAGTACGATGGACAAGGAAGTAGGATTTTTCAACAGACCACATGTTCTATATGGAAGCAATTATGATTACGTGAAACCTCGTATGATGGCCTTCTTAAAATCCATAGACAACTGAGCCTTCTTAAAATCCATCGAAGTTGAAAATTCGCCTCTCGCGGCTATAGCCAAGGAGGACCACGAGGGTTACCCCGGTTCTGACACCGAGGGGGGTGTTTCTCGGATGACGCTCTGTTATACCCCAAAATTTGCCCACATATTTTTCAAGAAAACTCCAATCTGAAAATTAAGGGTCTCATATAATCATGGATTTTTATTTCAACAAATATCCTGACATATGAAATACTTAGTTTTTAGAACTTTTCTTATACAGTAATTTGGCTTGCAGTTGAATTTATTCTTACGCAAACACCAAATACTGTTTATAACTTCACACATGCTATTTATTTATTTACAGATAAATAGTACTGACACAATTGGTACAGAGTTAAAATCTTTTTGCAGGCGCAGAATCAGGAAACTCAAACTGTACTGGTAACAAGTAGATTATTATTATCTTTTGTTTCCCACTAATTTTTGTACTATATTCCATTATTTGCAAAAATCTTTTCAAATCTCTTTTTCAAAAATCAAATCTCTCCTTTTTCCAACACTATCATACACTTTCTTTCAAATCTTACTTCCACTCAAATTTTCCTTTTGTACGGAATCACATCATTCCCCAACGTCTCTTTCCTTCTTTCCATTCTATAAATACCTCTCATTTTCTTCCATAAAATCTCACATCAAATTCTAATTCATCTTTCAAATTCCTACCTCATATCTATTTTCTCTTCTTCCCTGACAAGAATGGCAAAGTGGATAGAGACACTGTTTCTTGCAGTCATCACCATTGCTACGGTGATCATGACTTTTTTATGCCTGCATAGTCCTGAGGAGTGTGGACCTGCAATGGTTATGCTCCCAATCATCTACATGTTATTGTTCATAGCATGGGTCATTAATCGTCATTCTTAAAATTTGCCGTATTTCTTATTTCTTAAATGTACCGTTTATTCGTCGTACTGTTCAATATAGTATGTGATATTTGTACTGTCAGTATTAAATGTTGTACTATTTGTCATAATATTGCTTAATTACTAAGATAATATTTTGTGTGTTTTCTGCCAGTCAAATATTCCTATTTCTGTGCATTAAATGATTTTCAGGGTTATTATCGGTAATTTTGCCCGCATACCGTAAATATTAGTTATTTATTATGTCTGTGTTTTTTTAACAAGTCATGTAAATAAACTTTCATTTTTTACATAAAACAAAAACAAAAAAACAACAAAAAAGAAAATTAACTTTGACTGTTGATTTTTCACTCTAACTGCTACATCAATACCTGAACAGTCAGTTGACAGCCAAACTGCTGGCAGTACAATTCTCAGTGTTTTGTACCATCAATCAAATCAATCTTTCACAATTCAAAATTCCAAGATCTTTTGTGCTAGAAGTCTTCTGAATATCACGCGATTAGCAGAGACTCAACACTGCACAAAAATCAGGTACACTTAACTGTCTCCTACACAAACAGTCCCTAATCAGGGTTTTTCTTGTTTTTACAGGAGCAACAAGTTTTTGAGAGCTCAAATGGATTTCATACACATACATATATCTCAAAGTACCATCATACAAATTTTCAAACTTCAATTCACTCAGACGCACCGTCAGCAGCTCAAACAGTCAACAGACGACCCGTTTGACCAAAAAAGTCAACAGACAGTCAAAAATGAAATTTTTTGTCAAAGTCCATATTTTGTCAAAGGATTCATCATTTGATCATTGGATGATCATAATTCATCAAGGAAAGATCAAAAATCAACAAAACCCTAAGATTCAAAATTAGGGTTTTTGCCTGAAAAGTCAACTCAACTTTGACTGATCATAACTCTCTCATCCTTCATCCAAAAAATTCAAACCAAAGCTTGTTTTGAAGGAAATTCAATTATCTTTCAAATGCCATTGATCCCATGGTCATTGGGTTCACCATTTGAAAAATATGATCAAAGACATTACAGGTCATTTTCAAAGTCAACAAAAAGACACTTTTTTTCAAAAGGACACACAAGGAGCTTCAAAAATCATTTTGATATGAGACCAAAGGCATTGGTTATAGGACTCTTTGAGGTTTCCAAAAAGTGCAAGATCTCCTTCATATGACAAAAATTGAAGGATTTACACCTTGTTGAAGTTGGCTAAATTTTGGGAAAATACATGAAATCAACATTGCTCAAAAATGTATTTTTTCCAAATGGGGCCAAGTTTTTAGCATTCAAACATCATTTCCATGATGTTATGGGCCTCCCACGACCAAGACTAAGCCCATACCTTTTTTATCCATTTTTTGCATGATTTTATCTTATTTTAAGATTAAAATTAAAAGGAAAATGCATGGATAAATGGTAGCTTGCAATCTAAGCATGACTCACCCAAGGAACCTTCAATTTTCTGCAGAGGATTGGAGCACAAGGCAAGAGCATTGAATGGAGTCAAGACTTGGTCAAGAATTCAAGCTTTTTTATATTAAAAAATGCAAAGTTTCAACAAAGGCAACTAGCTGCAAGTTAGCTTCAATTTTAAGCACACATAGCTTATAAATAAGCTATCATAGTTCAGCAAAGAAAGGGAGACGAGTTCAGAAGCATCCCTAAGCATATAGCATACTTGTAACCATTTGTAATTTTCAAAGAAACTTAAAATTCGAATTTTAAGTTTCAATCCATTTCAATATAAAATAAACATTCAAACATCATCTCTGAGCTACACTGAATCAATTCCAATCATTTCCAACTCATAAACTTCACTGAATCGAGCTATATAAAGCCACAGTTTGTTCAAACTAAAACCAACTTATATCTCATAACTCACGCACATTTAACAAGATGTAGATGCATAATTGTGTTTGGTTTGAAGCTCTGGTCGTTTCTGGAGCTTCAATTGGACTTTAATGACTGTTTGTAGCATATACCATTTTAGGGTTTGCTTAGTTCAAAATTAGGGTTTTTCATTAGGGCCAAAATTAAGCAAAATTAAGGACATGGTTAAACTCAGCGGAACAAGACGAATCGAATGGCACCATTGCGCCAAATTTCTATGCTTGTTTGACCCTATTCGTAATTTTGCAGGTTTGAGGTTCATCAACTACAGCGCTTGTTTCATAAAAGCGCTGTAAAAGCTCTTGTCTGAAGGTTGAAGACGATGAGGTGTCTCCACCTCATTGGACAGTCAGCGCGCGTACTTTTTTTAAATTCTCTCTGATTCTGTGCCTTGCAGGTCTATCTTCCACCACGTGCCTCAATTTCTGGACCCTCTGATTTCATTTAATGAATCATCCAATGATCCAGATCACGCATGCACACCATGCTCCCTCACAAATTACCACACAGGATCAGTATCCTTTTATTTTCTATTTTATTTTCTATTTTATTTAATTTCTTTGCTAAATTAATTAAAAATAGTTTTAAAAATCCAAAAAATACACAAAAAATATTTTTAGACTTCTAAAATAATATATTATTTTCTGAAATAAAAATATTTTATTTTCTTCAAGATTTCAATATTTTGCATAATTAATTAGTATATATTTATATATTTGCTTTTTAATTATTCTAACCAATCAAAAAAATCATAAAAAAAATTGTTCTTTGTGATAAATATTGTTTATATATTATAAACTAATTTTGTACATATTTTGAATAATTTTCTTTTTTAAGTTTTAATTATTTGTATAATTATTTACATAATTATGTTTTAATTAACTTAAATCAATTTCAAAAAACCCAAAAAATTAGTTTTGTTTTAAAATTAATTGACACATATTTTTGTACATATTTTTGAACTTATTTCTAGGTTTAAATCTATTTTCATCTTTTTTCTTTATTTTAATTTAATTAATTATGCATTAATTATAATTAAAATAAATCATAAAAAAAATCCAAAAACATGCCTTTTATTTTTCTTGCAATTTAAAATTCCTAGATAAATGTATAGGATGTCAAATTCATGTAAATAGGCTAGTTTACATTTCCCGCCCAATCGATGTAATAGCGTAGATTTACTTTCCGCACTTTACATTTCCGCATTTTAATTTCCAGCAAATATAAACTGCGTGTATGTCAAAGATAAAATTGAACCGTTAGATCACTAACTTCAAAGATAAATATCTGAATCCAATCACAATCACACTTGCACCTCTTGAGGTAATCCCTTCTCATTTCTTTCAAAATCAAAGTCAAATTCTACTGTTTTGAGTACAAAATCGAACCTTGCTTTTATATCCGGTGAAAGGATAGATTTTTAAAGGAAATAGGATAAAGACCTTATAACTCAGGGTAGACCTCCTAGTTTGCTTGCTCAAATCAAAACAAACAAATTCTCATACACTGTTGATTTTTCAAAACTTTCAAAAAAGACAATACTTTGTATACATCCAAACACGGGTTATTACAAAGTTAACGTTCTTTTCAAAACATCTTTCGAAAGATAAACAAGCATTTTGTATACATCCACACACGGATCATTACAAAATTCAATTTAGAAAGGTATTTGAAACCACATATGAGCAATTTCAGAGCAATTGAAAAGTGATCGAAAAACAAGTGAGCTAAGCAAACTTAAGAGCCCATGGATAACCATGGATACAAAGGGTGCTAACACCTTCCCTTTGTATAACCTACCCCCTTACCCAGAATTTCTTAAAGGTCTTTTTTCTGTTTCTTTTATAAACCTTTCCTTAATTGGATAAAATAAAAGGTCGGTGGCGACTCTGTGATATTTTCAAAAAAATGCGAAAGCATTAAGCGACAAAAAAGAGTCAGTTCACGTATCTCTACAGATCAGAGGTATGGCCCGGTATTAAAAAAAATCGGAGGTCCACAATCACCATTTGAACCTGCAAACAGTTCCAAACCATTTCAGTAAACCAAACTGCACTGCCAGCCCTGCAAACCAGTTCAGATCTGCACCAAAACAAAGACTGGCATCAGCATTTCATCACACTTATTCATAACAGTTCTACCTACACAGTCCAAGCAAGAATCAAAACCAGTCACGTCGCGAACTTAACTTACAGCAGGATAAAACACTAGTAAAGAAAGTTCTACACTGAATATGTTTCGGTTCAGCAAAACAAAAAGGACACGACACAATGCCACATAGTCAGCAAGTGTTTAAGTCAGAAAACAACCAAGACTGAGCATCAGTATGGACCCTATTATTTGAAGTGTTTTAGCCTACCCGAATAGTCGATCCACGTGACATCCTTGCTTCCCATATAAACTGAATGTGAAGCTCAATCCGATAACTAGTTCAGCCAGCATCGTACCAACGGGGGCGTGCCCTGCAACTCAAAGAAACAGATATAAACACATTCAAACACAAGCAAAATCCACACATATACATTCAGATTCACTATCCTACAACTAACCAATAGTTTCCTACCTATTCACCCTAACTCCTAACAGAATTGATAAAACCTCTAACCATAAATAACTAACCCTTCCCATCACTAACCAAACCTATTCTCAATACATAATAGTAACTGTAACTAACTTTCAGTTACTAACTAACAACTCCTAACCAATTCTCCAAAACAGAGATAACCACTTTATAACTTCTAACAGAATTAGTTACCCAGCATATAACTAACTTTTAACCTATTCTAACAGTTATAACAAACTTCTAACTACCCTAACAACCTATAACAGAAACTAACTAAAATCAGAGTAACTAACCTTTTAGCCATTCAACTCTTTCCCTTCACTTCTATAAATCCAAACCTTCACCCAATTCAGAGACTCTCCACCATTCTTCCAATCTCTCAGCTTCTTCACCATCTCTCTCCACTTCTCCACAAGTCTTGAACCATTCTTCAATCACCTTCTTCACTTTCACCATTTCTCGACCTTCTTCAGATTCATCCTTCAGTCTCACACCATTACATCATCAACCTTCTTCATCTTCTCAACCACTCATCATCATCTTCATTCTCCGCCATTCACCCTCAATCATAATCATCTTCTTCACCTCTCCAACCTTCAAACCTTGAGTCTCAGAATAATCACCAATTCTTCAGCCTCTCAACACCTTGATTCATCATCAACCCGCTATCCTCATCGCGTTCCTGCAACAATCATCAGCATCATGATTCGGCAATCTTCATCATCACCACCACAATCCTTCTTCAAGCATAACAAATCAACATTCTTCATCAATAATTCTGCAACGCAATCACCCAAATTCCGCTTAATCTTCGATCAATAAACTTCAAAGAATTCATCATCGCAGCCACAGAGAAAATCGGAAGAAGAAATCGCGAGAAAGAAGAAGAATCAATAACAAGAAAGAGCTCAGAGCACACATACCGGAGGGATTCGTCGTCATCTTCGCATCGGTTTCAAATAAAGGTCGATCGAAGAAACGAGAAGTCTCGGAGATAAGGCATTTGCGTTTGACGGCGATGGCAAAATGATGAAGTCACCGGAGCAGGTCCGCCGCCCGCGTCAACGAGATGAGAGGGAGAGCCACCGTTCGCCGTTTTGAGTGAAGAGGTAGAGAAGAAGACTCACGATAACTCCAAAGGTCACTCACAAAAAACCCTAAATTCCTAATTTTATTTAATTTTCTTTTCTTATTTATTTTAATCTGTTTGTTTTATTATTTTTGAAATGAATAAATTGAAACAATATAATCTGAATAATAAACATGGACTCAGTACCCTTGGGCCACACGCAAATTGCCATTCACACCTCCCATAGGCCCGTTTCCTTTTTTTTGACGCAAAGTCTGATAACAAAAAATATCCGTGGGCCCAATCACGCTATTCACACACCCCCCTGAGGCCCATGCTGTGCCGTTTTGGCCAAACAAATCTGAACAAAAACGCCCCTCTGGGCCTTAAGCTCTATGGGCCATGCGCCCTGCTTTTCACGCCCTGCAATTCAGGATTGCACCCCCCATATTTCCTTATTTTATTTTTTTATTTATTCTTTTAGATTTTAATTAGATTTTTGTCACTTCTTTTAGTAATAAAAAATGCTAATTTTCTTCCTTTTAACTTTAGACCTTAGTACTAATTTTTGACATATAAAAAGATAATCATAAAAAAATATTAGTTTTTAGGCTATTTGTTTTTTAGTCTTTTTACTTGACTTGTAATTCAATTTCTCTCATAAAAATCAACATAAAAATAATAGTACTTTTAATTCACTTTTGTGCTATATTTTGACTTGTTCTATTTCATGCTCTTGTACTATTTTCATGTATCCTATTTGTTGACTTCTAATTGTGATCTTTATTTTCATATTCTTTTATTCCTAACCTTAGGTAGAAACCATGATAACATTAGGTAGAAATTCCCTTCATACTTAGGCTAGTTTCCCATTTCTTTTCCTTTTCAACTTCAAAACACCTAACAACTATCCAAATTAAATTCCCATAAAAAACACCAAGAAAATACTAAAAGTCATTAATAAAAAAAGTGAAAATCTTTAAATAGGGAATGGAAGCTTGAATCTCCCTTGCTTAAGGGAATCATTCGAGTGCTTGGATCTCCCTTGCTTAAGGGAACCATTCGAGCGTAAGTTCCCAATTGCTAAAAAAACACAAACCATAGAGCAACTTGAGTCTCCCTTGCTTAAGGGTTCCACTCGAAACGCTCAAAGTCTCTCTTCATCTCGCCTCCGAGGCATTCTTTCCCTTAATCGGACATGTTGCTTCCTTTCGATCGCAGACTGGTAACGCATAAGACTCCACTCAACGAGCTGCTATCCTGACGCTAGATTGCGAATGTAACTCCGTCCACTAAAAAAACACAAAAACAAACAAAAACTAAAGAGCCGAACTACGGCGCTCTGATTCCTGAAAAGGATACGTAGGCATTGGGTCGCGGGGCCTAAGTGAGCACAACTATTTATAAACCTTATTTTCCCCGTGTTTCTTTTCTTTCATTTGCATGCATTCCCTTAGCATTAAGCTTTAGATTTATAGTACACACCCTTTAGATAGCAACAAACATAGGTGGATACCATCGAGTACGATGGGCGTGAGGGGGTGCTAGTACCTTCCCCTCGCGTAACCGACTCCCGTACCCTATCTCTGGTCGAAAGACCTCGTTCTTATTCACCTTAGGTTTTCTGATATTCCTTTCCCTCTTGGGATAAAATATATTGGTGGCGACTCTGTTCATTTTCGCAAGCGTGCGACTGCTGGCGACTCTGCTGGGGACGTTAGACCTATTGTGGGTCCGTACTTAGTGAGTCGATCCTAGCCTTTGTTTGTTGTTTGTTTATTGGGTGTGCTTATATATTGTTTATGTTTTGCATTCTTTACTTTATGCTTGCATATCATGTTTATTTTCTCGCATTCTGGACTATATTATGGGGCCCCCGTGGGGGCCACATATTTTTCTGCTTTGTTTTGCAGGTGGGGGTTTTTGTGAGGTAAAAGGCCCACTACCCAGGCCAGTGACACATAGGATTAGCGTGGATGCTCATGTTGACTCCCGTAGCGCTTGCTATGATCGAGCTTGACATGGGGGTACCACAACTGGGCGAGGTTCTTTCATGGAACACTTTGTCTGGCACGCTTGTTGCCTCAAACACTTTGTACCCCATGGGAACTGTAGACCCTAGTGACCATTAGGGACCACTTGTCCCGTGTCTAGACTACATACCCGTGAGATTGGGATGGGACAGGAAACTTGACCTTCATCATACCTGGATTTCTGCTACTCAACAAAAGGCGTCGAACCTTTGATCCTGGGACATTTGACTTATACAGAAGTTCAACATCAGTTATCTATCAGAATCAACGCCGAACCTCTGAATCTGGAGGATTCAACTTCATTTGACTTATACAGAAGTTCTACATCAGTTATATATCAGAATCAACGTCGAACCTCTGAATCTGGAGGATTCGACCATCTTTGACTTATGCACAAGCTATTTATCAAGAAAGCAACGTCGAACCTCTGAATCTGGAGGATTCGACCATATCTTATTGACCATGAGAAGCTGTTATCCAAGAGGCCTTGATCCTTGATCCTGATTTATGATACATTTGCATCATCATTAACATTTTGCATCCATGCATATGCATCCATGGTTACCAAGACTCTTACCTCCTACCTCTCCATCAAATCAGACAAGACGACTCCTCGACGCCAATATTTGACAAGAGCTCGCAAACAAAGAATCATGGGGAATTACAAACAAGCTCAAGCTACCATCAGAAAACTCCATGCCCCCTAAAGGGGGCACCTTCCACCAGTGGACAATGAAGACTTTGTGTTTGTCAGAGAACATTTCATTTACATCATAATAAGGCCAATCTTGTCATTGTTTAGATTTCTCAAGCACTTTCAATTGTATTACTTTTGTTGTTATCAAGTACTTCTCATTGTAAGAAACTCATTCTGTTTGAATAAATAAAAATAATGTAATATACATGTTTTTCTCAAATCATTTCATCTTTGTCATTATGTTCATTGATATTCAAACTCATTTGTCTTAAGCAACTAAAAAAGGAGAATGATGAAAATCAAAAAACACATGAATCACTGATTGTATGCTTTTGGAACAAAGATCCTGCTGACGATGTACAGGCATTATTTCAATTCACAAACACTGGAGTTATAAGGGAGTGAAAACCCTTGTCAACCTCTTTGAGCCTAAGGAGTAGTAGTTTCTTTTCAAAAAAAATATACAAAACCCTCAATCTTAACCAGGGGGGCAGGGTAGTCTTCAGTTAGTGCGATCGAGCGCTCAACTTTCAGGTATTCCATCAGAGGATCAATCATATCTCAGATCTCACAACAAAAAAAGGAAGAGCACAATCCACAATGGATGTCTCCCATTCACTAAGAAGAAGGCAGTCACAACCTTTTCATCAAGTCAATCACCAAAGTCATACAACTTGTTCCCGAACGAGACAAAAAAAAAAGAATGAAAAGAAAGTTATGAATTATGATAAAAAAAAGAAAGAAACAATAGCCCGCTAAGTCAAAAAGAAAGAAAAGCTTTGAAGCAAATGACTTAGGCAAAAATTAGGGTATATCCCGCTGGACAACGAAAACCAAAATCAAGAGAAACTTCTTGTCCAGGCAAAAGTTAGGGAAAGCAAAAGACAAAGCAAAAGAAAAAATCCTCCAAGGGACAAGTTGTCGTGACCATCAACGAAAGCACCAAAGGGTGACTGCCACCTCCATCAAAACCAAAAAGGATCCTCATCCATCATAATCCTTCCTGAAAGGTGAACACTCGTGTCAAACTAGCTGAACGTAGGACTGGAGAACATCACGAAGAAGGGGTGGGTTAAGTAGAACTTGAGCCTTTATCCTTTGTTTCTCAAACCGTGAACCCCGACCACGTTACAAACCCTCAAAAGTCCTAATTGAAGCAGGGTTCGTTCCGAAAGCATACAAACTGTAAAATCATGTCAAAACTGACTCCTAATGTTGTTGTGTCATTTGTGTTAGTATCAGTACAACATTTTGACAAATAAAACTTTTCTTTGAGATTAACATGTGCATTGCATTCTCATTATCCTTTTCAAAACAGAATTGTCTCCAACTTGAAAATAAGTACTTGATACCAAGGAAAGTTCAACATTGAAATTACATCGAGTAGTCTTACAAGGGCAAAGGTTGGTCATCCACTAGCAAATATCTGAAGAATCCATTGGGTGGAAGAGTTCCTTTCAATCTGGGGCATTCATTCCTTAATCAACACTGGGGCAGACCATTGCAAATCTCCATGATTCACGCATTATCAAAGTTCTATCTCAAAAGATCATACAAGCTGGGGCAAGCTAGTGGTAATTCATTTCTTCATCTTCAATCAAGTGTCAGATATCGAGATAGGTATCGAGGAGTCAATCCACCTCACCTTCACTTTCATAAGCTGTGACCTTTCCACAAAGGCATCCTTCATCCATCCCTTGTACCTTGAAAACAAACCATTTCATTCATAATCATGCAATCATCATGCATATCATTGCATTCTCATTATCATTTTTCCCACATGATCCAATCATAAATAATGCAGGGGCATCTACCCCACCTTGATTCTCAAACAGAGTTTCAGAATTCCACCTAATCTATCCCTCACGCAAAGCAGAAATCATGATCCATCAGTACACTGCATATAGAATTCATTGCATTTCATCTCCAGAAGTGCATAAAACAAATCAAACATTGCATGTGAAGCATAAGCCAAGTTACTCATCAGATGAGGTCCCTACAAAGCATTCAATTGATATTCCACTGGATCACTCAGAGTTACCATTGTGGTGTCATCTCCTAAAGTCAATCATGTTCATCTTTCTTCAACCCAGAGTTGATGTTTTTGTGTTCAACCTAGAGTTGACTTTCCTTTCATCTTCTAACCCCGAGTTAATTATCTCTTCCCACTCAACCCAGAGTTGACGGTTATCCCTTATTCAACCCAGAGTTGATGTTTTTATGTTCAACCCAGAGTTGACTTTCTTTCATCTTTTAACCCCGAGTTAATTATCTCTTCCCACTCAACCCAGAGTTGACGGTTATCCCTTCTTCAACCCAGAGTTGATGTTTTTGTGTTCAACCCAGAGTTGACTTTCTTTCATCTTTTAACCCCGAGTTAATTATCTTTTCCCTCTCACCCAGAGTTGACGGATATTTCTTTGCTTCTTTCCCTCTCACCCAGAGTTGACGGTTATCTTTTCTCTTATCCCACTCAACCCAGAGTTGACGGTTATGTTATCCCTTGTTCAATCCAGAATTGATTTCTCTTTCCCACTCAACCCAGAGTTGACGGTTATCTTTTCTCTTTCCCACTCAACCCAGAGTTGACGGTTATCTTCTTTCTTCCCCACTCAACCCAGAGTTGACGGTTATCTTCTTTCTTTCCCACACAACCCAGAGTTGATGGTTATCTACTGTCGTTTCCCACTCAACCCAAAGTTGACGGCTATCTTTTATTCTTTCTTACTCAACCCAGAGTTGACGGTTACTTCTTGTTGATTTCTCTTTCCTACTCAACCCAGAGTTGACGGTTATCTCTTATTCTTTCCCACTCAACCCAGAGTTGACGGTTATCCTTCATCCTTTTCCCACCCAACTCAGAGTTGACGGTTATCTTTTCTCTTCCCCACTCAACCCAGAGTTGACGGTTATCTTTCACTCAACCCAGAGTTGA